>NC_141551.1:62252500-62262500 GCF_021556685.1 Rattus norvegicus | reverse complement strand
TGAACGTGATTGTTGGGGGAAGGGTGGTAATGGGGGAAGGATGGGGAGGGGAAGCCCATATAAAAGAGGAGGGGGAGGGGCTAGGGGGTGTTGGCCTGGAAACCGGGAAGGGGAATAACAATTGAAATGTAAATAAGAAATACCCAAGTTAATAAAGATGAAAAAAAAAAGAGCACTGGCTGCTATTCCAGAGGTTCATGAGTTCAATTCCCAGCAACCACAACCATCTGTAATGGGATCTGATGCCTTCTTCTGGTGTGTCTGAAGATAGCTACAGTGTGCTCACATACATAAAATAAAATAAAACAAAAAGGTGTTATCCATAGCATTTATATCACATACCCCCCAAAACTCGGGGATTACGTGGAAGACAGGGCAGGAAGGTTCTAAGAGCCAGAGGTTGTGGAAGACTGCTGGGAAAGCCAGGTTGCACACATGAACGCACAGAGGCTGTGGGTTCATACACCTGCAGATCAAATCACTCAAAATTCCAACATGGCTAGGGGAGGGAGAGGCTCATGGGTTTCTCGTTTAGCTGAACAGCTATTTGTAGCTGGCGGCTACTGGAGGAATGAATTTGAGTTTTCTTCAGGGATGTGGCCCCTGAGATGCTGCTAATTGATTCAGTATTTGGTCTTACAACCATGCACATACCTTTAGCACCAATTGGACTTGATTGCTTTAATAGGCACGTGAAGTTGAGAGGGTCATGTGGCAGAGCTGGCTAGAACTGGATGGAAAGAGGGTAGGTATGATCAAAATGCATGTACATAGTTCTCAAAGCATAAATAAAATCTATCTTTTTTTTTAAATGGAGGGGAATTCTGGAAAACTATGTGCACTCAGGTGAAATCCCTGGATGGATGAGAGCAGAGCTCCAGGCTGTGGTCCTTTCTACAAGAACACCAAAGGCAGCCGCAGCTCTGCAGAGCTGGGGGAGAAGGTGGGCATTGTCTCCTACGCAGTGCTCAGTGGAGCTGTAGGCGTATTTTTTAAGCTTCTTTATTGGGTAGCATTATCTACTTCCCTTCCAACCCTAATTCCATCCAAATCCCTCCCAACCCCCAATACCCAGGTAGAAGAGAAAGAAACTTAGAGGGGAAAGGGCCATAGACCTCTTTAGACTACTTCCTCTCGAGTAGGGACATCTGGCTCCTTGGGGCAGCCCAATCTCCATCCTCAGGATTTCTTCTTCTCATCTCTTTGCTCATGACCACTTGACAAACAGCAACAACAGGATCTGGCAGCAGTGGGGGCAGCAAAGGAGCAGCAGCAGGGGTCGGGGGCAGCAGCAGCCACCACAGGCCCCCTCTGAAATCCATTTATATTCTCTCAAGAGTCCCCAGAATGCCAAACATACGCTATCTGCAGCTGGCACAAATCACACCCTCCCTACACCATGAGACAGACAGTCATAGTGACTGTGGACAATCTGAAGCAGCACCATATCCCACACCTAGGTTTAAAACAAAAACATATTCACACAACATAGCTGGGTTTCCTAAGAAATCGAAATTCTCACTACACGACCCCAGTCTTGGGTTTCCAGTTGTCTAGGATGGAGAAACAATAAACTTTCAAGATTTAAGTTACTCATTTGGGATATTTAACTGTGGCTTTTCTAACAAGTTAATCGAGTTCCTTTTACTTATTTATGTTTTTGTGTGTAAAACTGTGCACGGCACCAATAACTATAATCAGTGTAAAACATAACCACATTATTAAAAGGTTGATCCATTTTATATAGACCAAACAATTTTCCCATATTTTAATGACTTTGAAAAGATTATGGAGACAGGCAGAAATACATTTCTAAATTACCATTTAGCTTTAAATTATGCTAATTTCTTGCAAATATTTTAAAGGAAAGCATAATAAACTAAATTGCTTTAACTGTAAAATTATTATTTTACAAGTTACTAATGAAGCCTCAAGCTAAGCCTTAGATCTCATTTATGGAAGATGATTCATACCTCCTAAAGTTGAATCTTGTATTTATAACTTTTATAATTTCATCATGTTTATCTCAGAAATTCTGTTATTTTATGATTTCCTTAATTTTCCACCTATAAATTTTTTGCTTTATTTTTACACATGTGAATACAGTCAGAGGATGTTCTGATACTGCTGTAAAAAATTTAAGTTATATCGGGATGTTTGAAAAAGAAATAAAGAAACATATTATTTTTACTTAAGTAGATATATAACGTATTATATATTTTATATATTATGCATCAATTATATGTTTATTATATCATTATCTATTGTTTATTATATTATTTTTCCATATTTTGTATATAATCTATTATATATTTATCATATATTATATATTCATATATTATAGTTTATAGTATAAGTATACTATACAATAGATAATATAGTACAATATATAATATATAATAAATACATAAAATATAGTATAAAAACATGCGACTAATATATGATATATAATTAATACATAATATATGCTTTGATATATAATTAATATATGCTATATATTAAATGTTATACATTATGTACTATGCACTATATACTATATTCTATATAGTATATATTATATACCATATACTGTATATTACATACTATATAGATTATACATTATATGTTATATATTATATATAACATTATAATATATATAAAACTGTGTTTCTCTTTCTGTGTGTGTGTGTGTGTGTGTGTGTGTGTGTGTGTGTGTGTTTTTTTTAAATGAAGTTATGCTACCTGGAGTGATAACGCTTCCCCCAAGAGCTATAAACTATTTAACAACACAACAAAAAAATAAATAAATAAAACCAGCGTCAGGCATAGAAAATCACCCTTCAAGTTGTTGGTTGTGGAAGAAGAGACTCCTAGAATAATACAGGCTATTGCCAGTTGCCCTTGGATGTCTCCTAGAACTTGAAGGTAAAACTCTATTGCTAAATACACCACACACTTTGAACACAGGACTTGGAGGAATCAGGCTGAAAGTGACCTGGAAGCTCCTCCTGTAGGACTGGATCTCATAGTCCCAGGAGGAGCTATACAAGTTTCCAAAGTAATCAACAGTGTTCCTCAGTCGTGACACCTACAACCAAACACCTTAGCAGTAATCAAAAGCTGACCAATCGAACTTAAGGGCCACACAATAGGAGGGAATTCATGCCTGGAAGTGTGAGCCTACTCACCACCCATGGCTGTGGAGATCCTGGAAGAAAAGCTACCATTGCTGCTTTCCTAAGCCAGTACAACTGCTCACTGCATCCTATACATTTATCCTTATGTCCAGAGACTTCTGAAGGTCTCATTCCTCATTAAAGATGCTTCCTTTGACAACTGATGGAGGCCACTACAGAAATTCGCAACTGGCAAATGTAGAGTACAGCCATGACCAGCCCTAAATGATCTGTCTACAGCACAACCCCTACACCTAAGACTTGGGGCACACTGGTGGAAGACGAGCTGGAAAGATTAGAAGAACCAGAGGACCACGATTTCTACTGTGGAATAATATCTTCTGTGTATGGCAGGGAAGCTACACTTTTGACATCTCCATAGTATGGTTGCCTAATCAAGACCTGTACAGTGACAATACCAGTTGACATGCTGGTGTGGAAGAGGAAACTTTACAAGGCACCACTCAGGGATGAAGAACTACGGCATTAAAGAGCCACTGAGAGAGGGAGAATCAATCTGCTCCAGGGATGAGTCCACTGATAGGAAGTCTAGAATCTCAGTTCAATGGAGCCATATTGATAAACTCAACTCTCTATTCCTTCCACTATATTATCATACCCTAAAAATCTATCCCCACAGATATTTCACAGACTTTTGCTTGAGTGTTTTTTTTAAATCTCATTAATCTCTTTTGGTGTAGTGTACCTCTTCCCAGACCATACTTCCTATCTCTATTTTTGGCCCTGCTTAGTGTTAAGTCTAGATATAGGTCTAAAGATAATGATAGGTGCTCCCTAAGGGACATCAGCATTGTCTTGTCTGTCTGACACATTCTTTAGGGAAAGTCATTTCTAGTCTGCAGATGAAGCAGGATTAATTCCCTTGGGCAGGGACAGAGAAGGCAACATCACTGGACGTGGGGGAGGGGTGTATCTCTGTCATGGGTGAGAAGACTGTTTCCTCAGGCTGAGTGGGCCCATCAGTATCTGAGGACTCAACACCCTCAGACTCCTGAGAGTCCTCCCACACGTTGTCATCCCAAGTCACAGGATTCTCCCAACCAGTTCCTTCATTTTAATGGCTGACACCCTCAAGGCTAAGAATTGAACTTGTGTTGTAAGTCCGGAAATGGGGGGGTTGGCTTTGTTCCTCTGTAGCTCCATCTGGAGAAAAGATTCTCTTCCAGGACATACTTAGACATCTTTAAACTGTCAGGTTTATCACTTAGCTCTGTTGATGCCGCTGATGCTGTTACTCTGATTGGTTATGCCAAAAGGAAGTAGCCAACGACCTTATTTTCCCACATAGGTTCAAAGGTTTTATACATAGGGCCACTACATTCTCAGAACAGGGGAATCAGGAGCATCTTCAAATTACATCTACTATTGCTCTTCAGTTCACTGGGGATGTTCAGTGTTCTCCATGCGACCAGAGGAGTCTCTGGTCCATAGGTTTCATCCAGTTGGAAAACCAGCTCCAGATACTACCAGACTCACTAGGGAAACTCATCCTTACCATTTTGTTTCTGTAGACCCATTCCTGACACCACAATTGTATTTAACCAGGGTTCTCTAGGGGAAAAGGAACCAATAGGATTAACTTATGCACTGAGACAATTTGCTAAATAAGCTTACATAAAAAAACCAAAACAAATAAACAAAAGCAAACAGGCCAATGTCTTATGCCCGAAAGCTGTGATTCCCCAACGCATGAGGCTGTGTTCTCAGCAGTCAGAGAAGTTCCACTGTCACTGACTCGCACTGGAGAGGCCAACAACCCAGGACTTTCTCAGCCCACAGGACTGGGTTCCACAGCAATCCCAATGTATGTCCCAAACCTGAAAGGTTCCCAGAGAGCCACGGGTCCAGCAATGGAACCCTGGACACATTGGTTCTGATATCTGAGACAGACTCAGAAGCAGTGGCAATGGGATAAATCAGCACGGTTTGAAAGTGGAAAGTCAAGGGACAAGTGGGAAAGCCACACAAAGAAAGGATATATGTTCTTCCTTCCAGCCTTTGTTATCTAGGTTGTGACCAAAAGGTGCTTACCCACAGTGGGGTGGATTGTCCTATATCAGGACAGTTCATCAGGATAGGCTTCCTCCTTGGGTGGTTCATATTTGTGGCAAGCCGACATTGAAACCAATCATCGCATAAGCACTTTGAAAAAGGAATTCCTAACATTGTGCTGAAGTTGACTATGAAAAGTTCCTGACCATTCTCTGTGTGTTGTTTCAGTTTTTCTAAACATGCAACACTTGGACTGTACAATGACAGAAGCCCATCACTTAAAATAAAAGTCAGAACTGACTACTGTAGAAATGAAAGAATTTACTCTGATTTTATATATACAGAGCCTAAATCCCAAACCCATGCTTACATAATCATTCCATAAAGAACAGATCAGTAGAAACCTGGGTATAGTGACACACATGTAGTTCCAGCATCCAGGTGATGGAGGCATGAGGTAGCAACTTTGAGACCATCCTGGGCTGTATTTCAAGACTTTGTTTCATAGGAAGCGCAAGGCCCTGGGTTCGGTCCCCAGCTCCGAAAAAAAAGAACCAAAAAAAAAAAAAAAGAATCAAGACTTTGTTTCAAAAAAACTAGATGATAGATAGATAGATAGATGATAGATAGATAGATAGATAGATAGATAGATAGATAGATAGATAGATGATAGATAGATAGATAGATAGATAGATAGATAGATAGATAGATAGATGAATTGGAAGAAACAGCTATCATAATTTCATACTAACAGAAACTCATTCAACTTGAAAATAAAAGTTGATTGATATCCTGGTATATGTCCTTAATCCCAGAATTCAGGAGGCAGAGGCAAGTGGCTCTCTATTAATTCAAAGCTAGTCTGGTCTACACAGTGAGTTCCAGGGCAGCCATAGCTACATAGTGAGAGAGAAAGAAAGTTACTTCATACGTCAGACTCTATCTTACAGAGACACTGACTTCTGCACTTAATTTAATGATAAACTCTACACTTGATTCAAATGTGTGTGTGGGTAGGAGTGGGGGGCTCATGAAGTTCCGCCCCTATTTGAGGAGCTAGTAGCAATTGGCTACCAGGGAGAGGGGCTGAGAGACTGCCCAAGCTCCAACAGATGGTCCGGCAGCACTACATGGAGTCCATTGGATGAGAGAGAGAGAGAGAGAGAGAGAGAGAGAGAGAGAGAGAGAGAGAGAGAGAGAGAGAAAGGGCACATAAAGACCTAAAGCTGGAAGGAAAGGTGATAAAGGAATAAGGAAAGAATCAGAGGGGAAGGAATTTAATTAAACATTATATATGTGCATGAATATTAAATAAGATATTTGTTGACTAAATGGCTTCAAAATTGTTGCAATCTAAAGAAATGTTCTGAATAGACACTTTTTCCTTGTTCTTTTTTAGCAATGCAGACTCCTAAAACTGACCACGTACCAATCTATAAAAAGGGATATAAAGTCAAGCAGTCTAGAAGAGTGTGAACTAGAAATAAAATAGAAATCATTCACATGGTGCACATTTACTTGCTTGCATGTGTCTGAAATCTCTGGGTTGGCCTCTAAGATTCTCAGGAGAGAACTAAACGTGAGTGAGTCCTGCTAGAAGGAAAGCCCTCTGTTGGATGTCTTCCCCTCTGTTGGGCCATCTTTCCTTCTGGGGATGTCTTTGCTATTTTATAATGAATCATGTATTTTGTTCACAGGTTCAATTAAGTGAAATAATTTTAAAAATACACCCAGAGAAACATGATTATTCTGAAAATTCAAGCGTGAGAAATGGCTGCATTCTTTCTGGACCTTATCTGCAAACACTGTGACAAAATAAGATTCATGTGTCTCTCATAGAGCTTGGAAAATTCTTCTGAAACAAAACACACATACATACACACACACACAGAGAGAAAGACACACATACACACACTCACACATGCATACGCGCGCGCACGCGCGCACACACACACACATATACTCTCATCTACACACATGCACACACACAATTATTTTTAAAAGCTTCTTAGGACATTCACAAGAATATTTACAGCAGTAACAGGAGATTTTCATGAAACCCACCACCATCTGAGCCTCCTGGAATTGGTTGCATAAAAATGCAACCACTTCTTCATACACTATGGCTAAATGGATTCCAGATTCTTTTCCTTTGCTTAAAACCTGGGTTAACCAGTATACTCAGACTTATGGGATTTAGGGACAAGTTTTCACAAAATTAAGTTATAGTCCTATTGTCAGAATTTTAATTGGCCATTTTAAGTTTTTTAATATTTATTTTATATGTATTTGTGCATTTATGTCTGTGTGTGTGTGTGTGTGTGTGTGTGTGTGTGTGTGTGTGTGTGTGTATGTTCCACATGTATGCAGGCATCTGGGTAGTTCAGCCGAAGGCACTGGATCCTCTGGAACTGGAGTTAGAAGTGAGTTCTGGGGAACAAACTCGGGTTCTATTAAATGTAGCCAATGCTCTTAGCCCCCGAGCTACCACTCCAGGCCCTGGTGTGAGATCTTGAATACTTTATTTTACTTCTTTTTTATGGTTGCAAATTTCAAACAAAAAAATGTTTCTCTCTTTATCCACATTGTCCTGTCTGGCCCTGTGGCCTTGGGTATTTAGTGCTGTAATACTGTCCCAACTAGTTATAGAGAAACTTTTTATCCCCCTAAAACACTGCTTCAGCTAGGAGAGCTTCCCCTTCCTCCTCAGCACTGCCGTCTTCACCCCAGGCCCTGGCTACCTCCAGTCTGCTTTCTAGACTGGATTTGCCCATTCTGGATATTTTATGGAAATAGGATTATAAAACACTTAGTTTTCTTGTGTGTATTATGTGTGTGCCTATTGAGTTAGCAAAATCTTTTCCAGTAAAAATCTGTTGAAACATGGTGTGAAACATCATTTATCTCCCAGAAGAACAATCTTCTATGGTACTGACAGACCACGCCTTTGGACTTGTTTGCTTGGAGATTTGAGGTGGAACATTTGTTTCGTTTCTGTTATTTTTCAACTTGTATTAGCATATATTAATTGTACATAGTGGTACACAATACACACATGCATGTAATTTATTTCAGTTAAATGCACACACCCTGGTTACCCTCTCTTGTCCCCCCACCATCTTATTAACCCCTTTCTTCCTTCCATCTAGCCTCTCCCCACCCCAACTTCTACTTTCTTGTCTTTTTTTTTTCTTTTTGAGATCCAATGGTTTTCATTAGGGCTGCTTTCAGGGGCACTGATGTGGGTTGATTACAGAGGCATGGGCACCCTCCCAGTGGCTACACCGCTAAAGAAAATATCTCTTCCCCTCCAATCAATATAGTATTTTTCTTATCTTAATATTTTTATTATTTTCCTTTACCAGTGTCATGCATGTATATAACATAGCATTCACATGTATAAAACATCATGTTCACATGTATGTAACATTATGTTCACATGTATGTAACACTGTGTTCATACTCATGTCTCTACCTTCTCTTTCCCTCCTTCCCTCAATGAACTTTCCCCAAAAGTCTCCATTCCACTTTCGTCTCATTTTGTGGTTTTTGCTTTTCCTTTGTGACTCACTTGGCTTAACCAGGCCACTCACGTGGGGACAGGTCTGGATCTCCCCACTGGACCCCGAGTAACTCCTATCACTGAACACAGTGACTGCCTCCCCACAGATGCCCTTCACTGCCTTAGCTCCCCTATCTATGAATGAACGTCTACTTGCTCTGTCTTGGGAGGGGAGGCTATATGCAGGCAACAGCAGCTGTGGTTGAGTCCAGGAGTGTTGTGGCCATTTGGTGCCCATAAGAGAGCTTTTCAGGGCCTCCTCCCTGTTTCCTAGCTTTTGCACTCCTGCCAGCTGCTATATTATCTCTTGTTTAATTCATGCATAACGCAGTGAACTTCTGCATTCTGTCCACCCTTTTGGCTGGTGTGAATAGGGGCTGCTATAAACATTTGCATGTAAATTTTTGATGGAGCACCTGTTTTTAATATTGTCTAGGATTGTGTTGTCCAGGAAGAGGGTTTGCTGAATCATGTAGGATCTCCAGGTTCAGAACTTTGAGAAAGCAATGGTTTTCCATATTTCCACTCTATTACTCTCCCAGTGGTGATATGTAAGGATGCCCCTTATCCTACCCACCCCTTTTGTGTCACTGTTACACCAGTTTAAATGGTGGCATGTGTTGTTTCCTTTCCTAATCACTGTGACAGGACATCTTGTAGGTAGTGGACGAAGTGCTGATTGAGTGAAGTCCTATGTGAATGTATATTTTGCTGTGAGCACAGCCATGTTGAGAATTTCCAAAGTCTCAGGTCCCATTGCCGTTATCCATATGGTCCTGGCTGAACAAGGGTGGCAAAGTTCTCCTTGGGAATTTATGAGTGTCTTTGAATGATTGACCAATGTGTGTAGACTAGAAACTGTGGCTTTCTGCCTCCCAGATGTTCCAGCCTGACCTTGTTGGCCTTCAGAGACTAACTAACCATACCCTAGGCTACACTAGGTTCCTGGTTACATGGCTGGCAGTAGCAGAATCCCACTGGATCAGCTTCCTTGTGCTTTTTGTCTCTGTGCCTTTCTTTTCTTCATTCCCTCACCTCTAGCCAGGGTTGACTTTAGCTCCCAGTTTAAGATGGGACACAGACAACATTGCCGAAGGGCATAGCAATGCAAGCATGAGGCCGCTAGCCACACTGAATCCGATCAGGACCACAAAAAATAAAGAATATTCATACTGAGCTTTGCTCCTTTATATTCAGCATGACACCCTAGACCATGCGAAGGTGCCATGTGTGTTTAAAGTAGGTCTTCCTTCCTCGGTTAAGCCTCTCT
>NC_141551.1:62202500-62250000 GCF_021556685.1 Rattus norvegicus | reverse complement strand
AGCTTCTGTAGCAGGACAAGGCACACACCCTGAAATCCCTTTTCCTTCCATACAGAGTAGACCGAGGCCAGGAAGAAATCAGAGCTTGACTCGTGCAAGCATGCCTGAGATGCTACAGTGAGCTCGGGGAGCCACTGGCTTGTCGCAGGTCCATTATCTAGCTCCTCCGTCCACATTAAAATCAGTGTCTTTGTATATGATTTAATTTTTGTATGAGAATTATCCATTGGGTAAGAAATCGAGGGGCTGGAGAGATGATTCAGCAGTTTAGAGCACGTGTTGTTCCAGGTTCGATTCCCAGCACCCACGTGTGGACTAATAACCATCTGCAATTCCAGTTTCAGAATATCCACACCCTCTTCTGACTTCCTCATGCTCCAGACACACACACACACACACACACACACACACACACACACACACTCAGTGCATACATGCAGGCAAAACATTCATACTCATAAGATAAGGCTTTATATAAAATTGAAACTTAATCATGGTGAATTGGCACTCTAGGGATTTTTCATTAATAGAACTAAAATGCAAGTGCATGGTACAAGATACCCACCATGCCACTGAGGCAGCAGAGCCTGAGGAAGACTCTTTTCTCTCTTTCTCCTTCACTTGATCTTCCAGCTACTCACAGACCAAATCCAACAACAGCTGAAATTCCCCCAGATCTACTTAGTAAAGTACTGGCCAGCAACAGGCTGCCACAAGCTTAGAAACCCAGGGAAGCATGAGACGGTACCAGCCCATATCCATGATGCAGGGACAGCATCCAGCGACGTTAATGGGTATAGTCAGCATCTAAGTATCAAGGTGCCTGCTTGACGAGGCAGACAGAAAAACACCGGAGCTTTTCTGGCTCCTCTGGGCATCCCAGAGACATGGTAATTGTACATGAAAGATGTGGTCCGCCCTCTGAGACACGGGAGTGAAAGTACTGGACAGAGTTAGATAGAATACAGGGCGTATTTGTGAAGACTCACTTCCCCCGTCCTTACCAATCAGAACACAATATTACAGTGGCCTGTTTCCTGGTGGCTTGTCAGGTTGACACAGCCTGAAGGGAACCTCAACTGAGAAAAATGACTCCATCAGATTGCCCTATAGGCAAGTCTGTAGCCCAGTAATTTTGATCAGTGATTACTATGGGCGGGCCCAGCCCACTGTGGGCAGGGCCATCCTGGGCAGGCGGCCCTGGATGGTGTAGGAAAGCTGGCTGAGCGAGTTATAAGGAGCATGTCAATATGCAATTTCCTTCCATGGTCTCTGCTTCAGTTCTTGCCTCCAGGTTTCTCCCCTGACTTCCCTCGGCGACAGAGTGAGTGAGACATGATCTGAGAATGAATTGTAAATGGACATACACCCTTTCCTTGCCAAGTTCCCTTTGGTCATGGTATTTTAACACACAGCATTTAAAACTCTAAGAGAGCTAGGGTCCTGGTCATACTTAAACATCACCTTTTCGTTTGCAGACGAGCATCATAGGAAAGGGCCAGGGTGTCCATGTTGGTAAAGGACAGTGGCTACTTGCCAATCAGTGCAGTCTGATGTGGTAACAAATAGTTAACATCAGCTGTCTCTGGAACACAGTAAGTGTTCAACGAACGTTAGTCGGGACATATTACTGTAGTCAGAATATGGGTTGCATTGTGACTGTGTTTTGCTTTGCTTTTGTTTCTGTGCATTGTAGCGCATTATTTGTGTTGCAACATCACTTTATAGTGTATCATTTTTTAACTGACAAGGCGAGGTATACAGTTACTGTCATCTCTCTTAGTTATGACTGACAAGGTTAAGTAATTGATTCAAATGTGTATAGTTAACTATAGTCATACCTGTTCATCCATACGTCAATGTGCCTTTTCCTCCATCACTACAGCAGTGGAACATGAAGGCAGTAGGAAACTACATACGTGCAGGACTGGGGCAGGTGAAATGGAAAGAATATGGAATATTAACATATATCTAAACTGGATTAAGGAAGTGAAATCAATTCTAATAGGGAAAGAAAATTAGAGCTGGCAAGGTTCAACAGCCAAGGGAAATTAGGGCTATTCATGATTTTATTAAAGATATATCAAAACTTCATAACTGTTTTGGAAGTTAAATAGCCAATTTTTTGTTAGAAAAATCAATTCACAATCTTGGGTGGCATCCCAGTTTAAAAAAAACTAATAGTGCAGTGCCATTTTAAATAAAGATTTCTTTTTACTTGGAACCTTGTCCTGACTTACACAACAGATTTTGTACTGACTCTTTTCAATTACGTAAATTATAGTTTGTCTTACAGAAGGCCTATCATTTCTGCATGGCCATGTTCACTGACAATTCATAGCTCTAAATACTAACAATTTTAATAATAAATAAGTCTGAAAATGGGCAAGAATCGCCATCAGTACAGACAGCTACTGCAGTTCATGAGAGAGAAAATTCTTAAGATTGTTGGGAAATGAATAAAGAAATCCCACAGGGATGGGAAAGACCACTGACAACAATTCCTTTCCTGCGGAGGACATTACCCTACACCGAGGACAAAGCACGTCCTTCGCGTACTGCTCCATGACCCCCCTTCTGTGAGAACATCGAAAGACGCAAAGAACTCTGATGAGGGGTCTCAGATTTTAGTGAATGGATTATATAGAAGACTCTTATGATGAAAGAGGAACCCGGAAGTCAAATATATCTCCTCGGTACAATAAGAAAAGAGCCATTTCTTGGAAATACAATTACTGTTATATATAAGAACATGCTTTTATGGGATGACCACAAACTGCTCTGTCTTTAAGAGTCTTGTCCTATCAAGGCCATTCATTCCTCATCACCCTTTCCGAGAAGCTCTTCCCCTGTTCCACGTGGAGAACGATGGAATCCTGATTCGCGTGGTGTTGAAACGATTGCACCCTTGGGGAGCTCTGAACAACGATTACCCTATCAAAAAACCCTCATCTTCTCTCCACCAGATCCCTCTTCTTGCTTCCTGGGGCCGAAAGAATATAAATGATTTAAGTTCAGCCAGTCTAATAATATACTTTCTGTCCCTCTCTGTGGGCCTTCAGAGGGGAAAGGGACTTAGTATTATTTATTCAGTAGAAATACCTGGGTGAGATTATCTGTAAATTTCAGGCAAAAAAAAAAAAGTTAGCAGAGAAGCCAGCAAGATTACCCAATGGGCAGAAGTTCTTCAGCACAGGCAGACCTGACAGCCTAAGTCTACTCTCTGGATCCCACAGAATTGTGGGGGAGAACTGACTCCTTAGTTGTACTCTGACATCCATGTGTCCTGTCCATGTGTGCCATATATACCCATATATATATGTATATATGTATATATGTATATATGTATATATGTATATGTGTATATATATGTATATATGTATATGTATATCTGTGTGTGTATGGTTATTAAAGCCTAAACTAAATTATTCAGTTTCGTATGACATCATGCCATTATTACATTTGAGATCTTGTGATTCTTATCCAAGCTGGTCTGTACTTGTCTGGACATGTTTATTATTACATATAATGTCCTCCTAAAGCAAAAGGGGCTCTCAGCCAGGTATTGCTAATGTGCTTTTCCCCCTCTTGTCATGTAGTAATTCTATTTTCTGGGAAGGATGTTCTATTGTGCACTTAGAGAAATGCTCTTCTCTTGGGCTACCAGGCCGTTTTATTAGCTTTGATCTGATTTTCTCAATTGACTCATTTTTGAGCAGACTGCAATTTAGTCAAGCTTAGTGTTAGGATTGCAGTAAGAAATCTCAAGTTTTCCTGCTTAGAGACACATCTACTTCCTAATGCAGGTACTCCAATGACGTAAAATCTCTGGGATCTTCCCAGCAAAATAAAAGTCCTTAACAAAATTGTCTTCCTTTTGTGTGTACCGTCCTCTCCACAGTCTCTGAATTGAAAGACACCACCTAACAAATTGAAATGGTGTGAAGGGTCTCCTTAGTGCTTGGGATTTGTCAGTGTGATGTCTGTTCTAAGATCTGCATTGAGAGCATTTCATTTTTTGTTGTTTTTTAAGGGACAACAGCCAAATAATTTTAATATGTATTAATGAAGACAAGAAAAGAGAGATATACCAAAGAGCTAAAAAAAAAATAACAATAATAACTATAACAAGAGCAACAACAAAGCAAAACAAAAAGACACCAAAGCTCACAGCACCTCACCCCTCAGGAGAATCCAGCCCACTGTAAATCCCTTTCCTAAGGGAGATTCTCACGTGCTAAGCTGAGGGCGTTTCTTTATGATTTTTAACTCAGTAAAACAAATCTGATGACAACAGAGCTGGTTTTTCTCAACGATGCAGCGATCCCATGTTGAGGAAAACCTAAAATCGGCCGCCTTCCTTCTTTCAATGTGGTGATTCATATGTCAGTTCCACTCAGGGAAATATCCCTGTTGCCCTTCCATAAGGAAGCATAGGATGAAATAATTCCTATAGGAAATATTCATAGTACATACTTCAGTATATCCACTCTGACCATAGCATCCCTCTATGTTGGGGCATCAAGCCTCTACAGGACCAAGGGCCTCCCCTCCCACTGATGTCATATAAAGCCATCCTCTGCTACATATGCAGCTGAAGCCATGGATCCCTCCATGTGTACTCTTTGGTTGGGGGTTTAGTCCCTGGGAGCTCTGGGTGGTCCATTAGTTGATATTGTTCTTCCTATGGGTTTCTTTTTATTGTATATTTCCTTTATTTACATTTTAAATGTTATCCCTTTTCCTGGTTTCCCCTCTGGAAACCCCCATCCCATCCTCCCTCCCCCTGCTTCTATGAGGATGTTCCCCCACCCACCCACCCACTTCCGAGAACATTTCTTTTTCTGAAGAGTTTGAAGTTTGATTGACAGCTTGGACATGAGTAGGCAGTTGGGAACTTGATAAAAATGTCATAGTGAATCATCCCTTAAAAAGAAAATAATAGCCTGTTGTTGCCTTGCGTCATGGAGATCCTGCAGCTTTGGTTCTGCAGGCCCAGCCCCTTCACCCACCCCAGCAGTTTATAGAAGGGGTAGATATTGGGATGGTCCAACTCAAAGGCCTGGATCTGGGCCTTAGTGGTAGCTGAGTTGGTCAGCCCACCAGCCCCTGGTCTGGCTTTCCTGCATCCACACCACCAGGGGCAGCAATACTGTGCTGTGCAGGAAAGGTGCAGGCCTGCTTTCCTGAGTACTCCCGGTGGGGCCAGCTCATCCACTCTCATCCCCTCAGGGCCAGCTCACCAGAGCTACCCAGTCAAGGGGCAGAACCAGTTCTTCCACCACATCCTCGAAGCCAGCTCATCTGCAGCCCCTGAAACTGGGACCAGCTCTACTGTGTTGCTCAAGTGAGGTATGAGGCCTCGCTTTCCTGAGTGCTGCCCCTGGCTAGGGGCAGGGCCAGCTCTGTGAAGCCCTTGGACATCAACATGGCTCCAGGTAGCAGCCTAGACCAGGAATGTCTACATGATCTTCGGTGGTAGTATATGAACCAGGGACATCAACACAGACCCCCCTACACACACACACACACACACACACACACACACACACACACACACACACACACACCCTGCAGGTCATGGACTAAAACATAGCCTTTGGTGGCAGCAGAGGACAAGACCTCACCATGGCCTCAGGTGACAGCACAGGCTTCTCACATCAGGCTGTTCACTACCCTCGAATCTCCAGTCCTGCCTCTCTTCACTGTGCACACACAGTTCTGCTTCTTCTCTCCCATTTCTCCACTACTTACATGTTTACCTTAGTGGTACCCAGGCCTCTGGGCATCTTTTGCCCGACTCCTGCCACATGGTGGTAGGTGGGAGTCATCTCAGGAAGCCAAAAGGAATCCCAGTGAGATTCAGTATTGATGGTGGAGCAGGAGCCGGAGGCCTCAAACAGGACCAATGACTCATGGCAATGAACGTTTACAAATAAAGTTGTTTGGGCAAAGGGGTCTAGTGTGTGACACACCTCAACTTCCACATAGAAAGTTTTGTTGGTGGTGGTGGTGGTGGTGGTGGTGGTGGTGGTGGTGGTGGTGGTTTGATTTGGTTTGACTTTATTTTTGTTTTTGTTTTGTTTTGTTTTTTGGGGGGAAGAGGTTGCAAGAGCAGAGGGGTGGATATGAAGGGATGGGAGGCTGAGTGGGATTCGGAAGCATAATGTGAAATTCACAGAGTCAATAAAACGCTTTTTAAAAATGGTATAGAAGAAAAGAACCATGAAAGCGAAGGAAGCAGCCCGGGAGCTTCCAGTGAAGCACAGGCTTGACTTGCTTCTGGAAGTGTTCCTCCTCTCCTCCAGTTCTTTCCTGGTAAGAATGACAGAATGTCAGAGACACCTTGGCAAGGTTAGGAGTGACTGGCAGGTTGACTGATGGTCCCTTCAATTTACCTTAAAGGGCAACCGTGTCAAAAAGAAAAAAAAAGAAAAAAGAAAAAAGAAAAAAGAAAAAAGAAAAAAGAAAAAAGAAAAAAAAAACAACTGAAAAATAACCTCTCGAAATGTTTATATTAAGAAGTTAGGAAATTTTAAGATAGTCACAGTGCACACTTACTGATGTCTGGTCCCCCCCTCCTTTTTTAACAAAAGGAGTGAACAGTGAAATGCTTTCTATTTTTATCCAAAGTTTTTATCCAAAACTTTCATATTAAATATGCAACTTACCTTTCTTAAATTAAGTCAAACGTACTGACGACCTTAGCCCTGCATGCCGATGTTGATAAAGGTAGCTTTAAAGGTTTTCTTAAAGCACCAAAGTGTAGATGTAGGGATTGTTTAATTTGATTATTTTCTTTAAAGAGATTTAAGATAATTTCTTAGTTAAGGTTACTACTGCTGTGATGAAACACCACGACCAAAGCAATCTGGGGAGGAAAGGGTTTGTTTGACTTACACTTCCAGATCACTGTTCCCCATTGAAGCAATTCAAGACAAAAACCCAAACAGAGCAGCAACCTGGAGACAGGAGCTGATGCAGAGGTCATGGAGGGCATTGATTTATTCCCTAGGTCTTATTCAGTTTGCCTTCTTAAAGAACCCAGGACTACCAGCCCAGGGATGACAATACCCACAATGGGCTGGACCTTCCCATCAGTCACTGTGCTGGATAGTTTTATGTCAACTTGACACAAGCTAAAGTCATCAGAGAGGAAAGAACTTCAATTAAGAAAATGTTTCCATAAGATTTGACTGGGGCTGGAGAGATGGCTCAGTGGTTAAGAGCACTGGCTGCTCTTCCAGAGGTCCTGAGTTCAATTCCCAGCAACCACATGGTGACTCACAACCATCTGTAATGGGATCTGATGCCCTCTTCTGGTGTGTCTGAAGACAGCTATAGTGAAGTCATATATATTAAATAATATTTAAAAGATTTGACATATGCAAGACTGTGGAGCATTTTCTTAATCCATGATTGATGGGGGAGGGCTCAGCCCATTGTGGGTGGTGCTATTCCTGGTTGTTGACCCTAGGTTCTGTAAGAAGGCAGGCTGAGCAAGCCAGCAAGCAACATTCCTCCATGGCCTCTGCATCAGCTCCTGCCTCCAGGTTCCTGCCCTGCTTTGAGTTCCTGTGCGGGCTTCCTTGATGATGAACAGTGTGATATGGCTGTGTAAGCCAAAAGAGCTCTTTCCTCCCCAACTTGCTTTTTGGTCACGGTGTTTCATCAGAGCACCAGAAACCCTGGCTAAGGTAATCACTAATAAAGAAAGTTCCTACAGGCTCACCTCCGGCCAGGTCTGATGGAGACATCTCAGCTGGAAGTTTCCTCCTCTCAGATGACTCTAACTTGTGACAAGTTGACGTAAAACACATCAGTACAGATGAACTTCCTAAAATGGATCCAAAGATAAGCCTCCAACATGACTCTGTACGGCAGGTGCCTTCTAGGGACTGCATTCTTACTCTTCCAATCTGCGTTATCAATTAAGCTAATGAACACCTCATCAACCCTATGAGATCACAGCACTCAAGAAAGCTAGAAACATCTACTCTCCCATCATGAAGCCCTTTCTGGTCCTCTCAGGAAGCCATCCTAGACAAAGAACAGCCTGGGCACGCTCTGTGAGGGAACCACTACTTACAGCCTCTGACAGCAGAAGAAGAAAATAAGGAAGATGGGAGAGCCCATGGACAAGGAGATTCCCTGCTCTCTGGGAGGGCTCAGCATCCCTGATCCAAGTAATTGCCTAAAGATACAGCCCAAAAGTAATTCTCATTCGGCTACAGCATTACTCAGTATCATACTGACAGGAACTAGCATGTGACAGCTGCCCATCACATGATACATGGCCCAGTGCATTTCTTGAGAGTTTTGGGGGAGATTCTAGAAGGAGAGCACAGTTGCTCTTTACTGATGACAGAATGGCCTTCCCCTACCAGCAAAGGTTGTCTTCACCAACTGAGCAATCCATTTTAGGAAGAAGATGCACAAGGAATGGCGGAGGAAGGGCACAGCCACCGGTCATCTAGAGCAGACAAATTAACCATAGTGATCAATGGTATGATAGACAACTGCCTTCAGATCCTCCTTAAATCCCAATGTGCATTTGTGGAAAAACACATGCCCTAGGCGATGCTATTGGGCATTCATTATTGAAAATGTTAGCCCAGAGGATATAAATTCTAATATTATTTCTGTAAACAATGATAGAAGTACACTTAGTAGATACTATTTTCCAGAGCTTCTTGCCTGGCAACAGGAAGTAGCATGTCATGTCACCTAAAGCATAATAATTAGACTTAACGCACTTGACGTTACGCACAGTAACACGAAGAATTCTACGTCTTGTGACATATCCATACATTTCCTGTGGTAAAGACTGTATTTTCAAAACAAACCTTGGGCCAGCGTGGTGATGCCCTTACTGTCCAGCATGGGAGGTAGAGGCAGTAGGATCACAACCAGTCAGCCTGCGTCACATAGTGAGATTCTGTCTCAAAAATAGAAGTGCTTTAGCGTAGGAAGCACACCTCAGTTGGTAAAGTGCTTCTATACAAGCAAGGGAGTTCAACCTCCAGAACTCATTTGAAAAATTCTGGGCATGCTGTTGCCTGCTTATATTTCCAGCCCTGAGGAAGCATAGACCCGTGGGGCCTGGAGTCTTCCAGACCAGCCAGCTTATTCTGTCAGTGGATTCCAAGCCAAGTGACAAGCCCTATCTCAAAAAAGAGCCTGTCTCAATAAGAGGGAAGGTAACTGAGGAACACCCAGTGTTAACTTCTGGCCTCTCTGTTGCAGTGAATATTATTCAGGGGTTTTTTAACCCCACTTTGATGATATGGTCCCCAGATAAAAGACACAAAAACCTTTAGAGTTATAATATAAGCCTTAGAGCATTAGAGTACAGCAGGTATCAGCCCTTCATGCTATTTCATCTATTTCTCTGTCTAACCATGAGATAATAACCCTTGCCATTTTCTACCTGGCTGCTCCTACTCCCAAAATGTCAGCTTTCGGATCCTTGCGTTCATGATCCATCTACCCCATGGCTACTTCTTCCCTTCTTTTCTCTTCTCCTTCCTCATGGCCTGAGACACCAAGCCTGGGACTCCATCCCGTTTCTTCCTCCCAGCCCAGGCGGTAGGCATCTTTATTAACAATCAGGGATAACTTGGGGAGCAAGGAATACACAACAAAAGCTGGTATATGTGAGGATCTCCTCATCTGAGAACAACCAGATCTTGGGGTATAGAATTAAGCATTTGAATACAAGCATCACCAGACCAACCCTATATACCTCCACATACACAGGTACCACCACCATTCGCCACTACCACCCCAGACTCAAAATGTTTCCAGCCAGTCTTGTAACACCTACTGAAGTATTATTTGATATTTCTTAACTCCAGTGCAAATGTACATTACAGTTTAGTCTGGTACTCCCTTGATATCCTGTTAGTTACAAAGTGTTCCCTCCTCAAATGTTTTGGGGAAATGTTGCCATGGATGACATTCTAGCTTAGAGAGAGAGGGAGGGAGGGAAGAAGAAAGGGAGGGAGGGAGGGAGGGAGGGAGGGAGGAAGGGAGGGAGGGAGCACTACTGCTGTGGTTTGGAGAGAGCTAAAATATTCAATTCACTCTTCCAAACACTTTACACTACTCCCTGGTTCCGCTTTTAGTCTCTGCTGCCGTCGTCAACCACCTGCGCTCGCTCGCTCGCTCGGTGAACAATGGCCAATGTCTGTCCTCATTAAGGAAGAAGCAGGGAGACAGGATACCCCGGAAGCAATCACAGCAGACGTGAACCAGCTGGTGTGGACACCCTGTGCTGCCATTGCTCTGGGCCACAAGTTGGCTCCTGTGGAACATAGCTCTCTGTAATGGTGCCCTCAAGGAGGACAAGACTGATGAGCAGGGTGATAGAGACTGGATATAAATGTAAGGAGATAAAATATTCAGGATTTTATAGATAAAGGGAGTGCTCTGAAGGAACTTGAAAAGGTATAAGTTTTCTGTCAAAGATCTGAGAAAAATTGTTTGGAATCACTGTGGAATGGGGCACACTGGCAAGATCTCAGATCTAAGAGCCAATTTGAGAGAAATTATGTATTAAAACCAAAGATCGCTTTTTGTTTGTTGTCTCTGAGAAAGAAGACTTTTTGGGATAAGAAATCTACATTCTGGCAAAATGATTCACAGTGACTCTTATGATGATCAATCATAAATTCATGTATTCCTGGGAGAAAGAGTGATGTTATCCTGAGCTGGGAAGCAGATGACGTAGAATGAGGGGTACCACTCTAATCCCTGAGTTTCTCCTTTATACATGGCAAGCTCTGTGTCCACCAGAACTGGAACAGGCTGCCCAGCAGCAATCCCACAACCCACTCAGCCCGAGGCCCCTCCCCACTGCATGCCCTCACACACTCTGGAATGCATAAGCACGTGAATGAAGCATGAGTTCTCCAGGCGATGAATGCAGCTTGCCAGGAGCTAGGGCAGGGTATGAACTTGAGTGATGCTTACCCTGAGGAATCAGTAGTTCCAATATCACCATATATCATCACAAATATGTCTGTGCATGTTAAAAATGAAATAAACACTACAGAGACCTGAAATGTAATATTTACATGAGACTTAAGTTTACCTTATACTTAGTGCTCAATGTTTCCATATTGTCTTAAATTCAATGATAATTATACATATTTTATACCATAAAAGAAAAACCTATTGAAGAGCATTTCCTTTGCAAATGCTTCGAAAATATCCCTGTCATTCCCTTTAATTTGGCTCAAAAAGCTGTGTATGCACTGACTACAAAATAAGCAGGCAGTTTCTACAATTTTTACAGGTACCTTTACAGATATGTTCTAAATTCTCCTCTCGTCCTTTTGAATAATAAATAAGTTTATTGTGCTCTCAGATCAAGTCAGAACTCTCAGCTTTACACAATTTGTCTGGATCAACAATGGTCTAAGTCGCTTCATTAGCTATCGCTGGTGAACAAATTACCCCCAAACTTACACAGCTTAAAACAACAAACATGTATTATCTTACTTTCTGTGAATCAAGAATTAGGGCAACATTGAGCAGCATGGTTCCAGGTATTTCTTGAAGTAGCAGTTAAGCTGTAGTCAAGAGTTGTGATTTTATTGGAAGGCTCTGCAGAGACCGAGTAAGGATCTATTCCATGCATGTGGTTGTTGGTTGGCCTAGATGCTCGACCATTTGGTTTCTCCATACTGTAAGCTCCCTTACAGTATGGCAGCTGACTTTCCCCTACCACAGGCAATCCAGGGAAGAGCATCCAAGTTGAAGGAAGACACTTTTTTTTTTTTTTTTGTTTTTTGGTCTAACCTTAGAGGTGATGCCCTGTCACTGCTGCCATATTGAATGAGTTGGGGATCTAAAACCCATCCTTCATTGGCAAGGCAGAGGACAACAGCCAGCCTCAAAGGTCAGGAGCCGAGATTGCTAGAAGCCATTTTAGAGGAACCTGGTACAAGTACTGTTTTAGCAGTTAATATGTTACAAAGTCAGAAGAACTGAGCCAAAATATGTCCTCGAGAAATTAAGTCAGACAAGAAAAATCCCAATTATAGAGAAATAAGTAAAATTACACAAGCATCATCTCTTCTGAAAAAAATAATTTTTATCTTTTTATATTAATTATTCTAAAGAGTATTATCTAATACTAGCAAAGGATAGAATTTCTGAAGGAAATGCTTGTGTTTGTAGGATTTACATGTTGCAATGGGAGATTGCGTGATTCTTACCTATTTTCCTTTAATATAGCTGAAATTGGGTCTCAAATGAACAAACACATCAGAGCAAGCTTCTGAGAAAGAAGGAAGTTAGGAAAAAGCTAGGGGTGGATAAGAATAAAATGCAGTTCGATGGCAAATTTGCGTTAAATCATTATGATCCAATAGGGCTCAGAAAGTAAGTGTGTCTTAGAAACGTATTTGGATTGTTTTTTAAGCACTAGACCCTATTTGTCAGTGGTGGAACATTGCAGAAAAAGCTATATTCACTGTTGCTACATGTACCAACCCAAGGGGTGCTTCTTACAGACCTCTATTCACATTATTTTATTTTCAGAAAAAAAATTCTCAGGATGAAACTGTATGAAGCAAGGTTGAACTTTATTAAGAAAAAACTTTTATTATAAATTCAGTATAGGAGTGTCAAAAGAGACAGAGACTTAGGGGAAAAGGCAATTACACAGCAAATATGATACTGGGCTTCTCAAGATACAATTTCATTTAAGTGTCTTAGCAATAGCTATACATAAGAGATTGGTGGTGTTTAAAGTTATATTTGTTTCCATCTGCTGCAAGAGAATGTTTCTCTGATAATCGCTGACAGCACACTAATAAGTCACTGATAACATAGGCAATAAGAATCACAATAAACAAATCAGACCTCATAAAACTTAAAAGCATCTGTATTGCTAAGACCACCATCCTTTGGACAAAGTGGTAGCCTATGCAATGCGAAAAGACAATTTTACCAATTGCATATTGAATAGCTAATGTCTAAACTATATAAAGAACAATGACAAAATACTAGTCATAAAGAAAAATGATTAAAATGTGGTACAGAACTAAAGAGTTCTCAAAAGATAATACACTAATGCACAAGAAACACTTAAAGAATTGTCCAACATCCTTAGTCATTAGGGAAAATCAAATCAAAAACTCCTTTGACATTAAACAAATAACACCTCATACTGACTAGGATGTAAGGAACAGGGGAACACTTATTCATTTCTGCTGGGAATACAAACTTATACAGTTATGGAAACCATGGAGAGGTAGTTCCTCGGGAAGCTGGGAATAGATAGGAATAGTTGGGAATTCCAGACCCAACTATACCCATCTTGGGCACATAACCAGAGATCTCTGTATTCCACTACAGAGATTCTTTCTCATCCATGTTCATTGATGTTCTATTCATAATAGCCAAAGCCTAGACATCCATCAACTCATGAATGGATAATGAAAGTGTAGTACACTTATACATTAAGATGTTTAGCTATTAAGAAAAATAGAGTTATTGAATTTGCAGGTAAATAGACAGAGCTAGGAACAATCATCCCAAGTGAGGTAACCCAGACCCCCCAAAAAACTATGATATGTATGATCTGTCAGTATTAGTTTTTAAACCTTCAATGTATATGCTATTATTCATATAACCTTGGGATTTAGGTCTATAGTGACAGACTAGGGGAGAGAAGAGGATACTCCAAGAAAAGGAAAATAGAATATCTAGTTATGGAGAGATGAGCGGTGGAGAGACTAGAACAGGAGAATCAAATGGTGAACAGGATTAAAGAGGCTGGTAAGAAAGGGAATACAGGGAGATTGTCTCAAAGGTGATTTCAGAGGTCATGAGAAAACCTACTTTTGGGTTTTAAGATTCTTAAAACATGTACCTGTATGGAAGAAGTCTAAATGGAATCACCAAAGAATGGGGTGGCAATGCCCCTGCTAGATATCACTCACCAAGTGAAAGGTCCAGGCTGGGAATGGATTACATCACTAAATGAGCCTCAGGGAAACCCCTAAACAACGCAGGCCATTGCCAAGGCTGGTGGTTGCTCCCCACAAGCTAATGCTAAGCCTTATTGCAATAGACAATACTGACATATCTTATTGCACACAAAAAACTCAAGATGTTGCTTAACCAGAGCCTTCACCTCCACTGACTAGTGTTCATGGTACTGAAGGGTACTCTGTGTGCTACCAGAGGAGAAAAGCAAACATGAACCCAGGTACAAACCCTGTGATCTACAATGGTGCACTGCCTGTAAGATACGCTGAGGCACTAGTGGCACAAATGCAGGAGTAACCAACCACTCTGATTGGTTTAATGCCCACTCCAAGAGATGAAACCAATTCCAATACTCCTCTGGTGGCTAAGAACCTGAAACTAGATAGGCCACCTACCTACAGGAAAACCAAATGCTACTGTTCTGCTAAAGGAGCACAATAAATGGAATAACATTCTATCATATCTGTAGATCAGCCATCCTATTGCAATAAAAGGGAACTAAGGCGGAGCCCCACAGATGCACAACTCCCAAGAGAGACTTTGGAGCACCCAGTCTTCCTCAAACCACCTCCCTCAGAGCTCAGGGAGCTGTGTGGAAGAGGGGGCCGAAAGAATGTTGAGAGCCAGAGTGTGAATGGCATTCCATCCCAGACACAATGAGACTGAGGCACATAGGATCTCACAGAGATTGTGGCACTATACCTAGGGGCCGCACAGGTTCGAGCCAGATGGGCTTCCAGCACTTAGAGGTAAACAGGATCTCCCATTCCTAAACAAGAACCTTCCTCCTAGTAACAACTGTTTCCAAAAGAAAAATTAGCTTTCTCTAGTGGAGCCTTCCTGGGTTTATAAACCACTCTTCAGGGCAGGTCCCATGCCCAGCAGTAAATGGCAACACAAAACAAACTCAGTGGTGATTTCATAGATTTTTAAAGTCTTGTGTTGCTTTGTTTGAACATTTTTTTTAACCTTTCTGGGCCTTTTGCTTGTTTATTGTGGTTTTTTATTTGTGTGTGTGTGTGTGTGTGTGTGTGTGTGTCTGTCTGTCTGTCTGTTTGTCTGTCTGTCTGTCTGTCTACAGGCCACCCTGTAACCCTGACAAACCATTGAAATAAAGAGATGAAAATTATGGGTGAGGTCAGAGCAGGAGGGAAAATTTTTTAATCGAGTTATGAATGTTGGAGTTTGAAAAATTACTGCCTGTATAGAACTAGATCTCAATAAACAAATGCAAGCCAGAGAGTGAGATCTGGAAATCATAAATGCACTTAGGAAATACAGTAACCCCCTCCTTTTTGTTTGCATGAATATATCTTAAGATCCCCAGACGATGCCTAAATCTACAGGCTGTTCCACCAATTTCTACACCTATCATGTTTTCTCTCCTATGGAAGCCTACAATTAAGATTGATTTATAAATTAGACGTAGAGAGTGACAATATTATTAATAAAATAACCATTATAATACCATATCACCTAGTTAACTTCAGCTGTCAAATTAACACAGCCAAGAGTTGTCTGAGAGAGTCTTAAATGGGAACTGGTTTGATCAAATTAGCCTGTAAATCATTTTCTTGATTACTGATTATTGTAGGAGGGACCAGCCCACTGTTATCAGAATCATCCCCAGGCAGGTGGGCCTGAGACTACCTAAAAATTTTAGCTGAGCAAGCCAGAAAGAGCAAGCCAGTACGTAGCTTTCCTCAATAGTTTTGCCCATGGGTCCTTTTCAATGAAAGACTAACCCACTGGGTGCAGCAAACCCTCTTCTCCTCAGCTTGCTTTTTCCCGATGTTTCATCACAGTAACTGAAGATATCATAAATATAATATACTACGATACATTTATGTTAATTTGGTCTCTCTGTTTCTTACAAAGAATCATCGCTTGCAAAGAAACACCGTTAGTCTATGACTGTCTGACAACCATGGCATCTACTGAGGGATTAACTGGTAGGTACCGCTTACAACATGGATGCAATGAATAACAGGAAGATTCCTAACTGGGTCAAATGGAACTGATCATTATATTTTTACCACCCTACTTGGGACCCAAAACTTAAAATTCACGATTATTTTTAGAATTTTCTGTTTAATTCTTTTGGAGCTACAGACACGATCTCTGATGAACAAAGATTTTAAAACATTGAGTAAAATAGATGCAAGCTGAGTACAAAAATCCATCAAAAATGTTATCTACCATGGCCAAGTTGGCTTTACCCCTGGGGAAAAGAATGGTTTGACTTATGAAAATCAATAAATGTAACAAACCACATAAACAGAATTAAAGATAAATATATCCTATGATCTCCTCAATAGATGCAGAAAAAGCCTTTGACAAAATCCAACAAGCCTTAATGTTTACAATCCCAGAGGGATCAGGACTAGATATAACTTTCTCAATATAATAAAAGCTATATATGAAAAAATCCAGAACCATCATAATACATGAAGAAAAACCTGAATGGATCCCCCTGAAATCTGGACTTCCAAAGGGCTTTCCACCTTCCTCATTCCTTTTCAGTGTTGTGCTCAAAGAACTAGCTGCAGTGAAAAGGCAGAAAAGGGAATTAAAGGGATACGAATGAGAAAAGAAGTCAAATTGTCTTTATTTGCACACGACTCTACCTTAGAGATTTTAAAAAACTTTACCACAAATTTTTAGAAACAATAAACTGAATCAACCTGTATTCTGTTGGATGCAGAATCAACTTGCACAAATCAATAGTTTTTCTTCTTTTATTGGATTTTTTTATTTATATTTTAAGTTTTATCCCTTTTCCCAGCTCAGCACCCTAAATCTGCCCTCAACTTTAGTTAGTGTCTAAATCTCCTGCCTGCTAGCCCAGACCCAGTCAGGGAAACGGCCAATGGTCACTCCACCCTAGATCTCACATGGGCTGGTGGTTATTTCTCCCTCCAAAGCACAGCCAATCTTTTTCTCTTCCCTTGCATCTGCTAACCTGCCTGTGGAAAAACTGGAAGTCCCGCCTTTTCTGCCCAGTTCATTGACTGCTAGCATCTTTATTGATCGATCAAGAACCAATTGGGAACAGGACCTTTAAGGTTCACATGCAGACTCCCGATCAGAGCGCCAGAATCACTCCCTACATCGATGCACAAATGAACTCACAGAGACTGTAATAGCATGCCCAGGATTTGTACATAATCCCAGAACAGAAAGTGACAGTCCTGCCCCATCTAAAAAGCCATTCACCATTGATAGCTGCTAGGAGAAGTAAAGTTGAGTTTTTCTCCAATGCTGTGACACTGTGTATATCAGCCACACTCCAGAGCAGGTCTCATGCTCAAGATTAATAGGCCAGTACAAAACAGATTCCATGTTTTTTGTGTGTGCTTTTGTTGTTTTGTTTTGTCTTGTGTTGTGTTGGTAGGGTCTGGATTTTCATTGTATTTGACGGGGTACCCTCATGATGGGAGGAAAGTATCTGGAGGAGAAGCAAAATATATTGTGTGAAAAAATTTTAAATACAAAATATGTTTTTAGAAAGACTAGCACCCAAAGGGGCATGGGCACATGATATAGGCTAGAACTATGCTCAAAAGCCTTTCTTCCACATGAGATAGGCCAGATTTCAGAGACAAGTTAAAATGTACGGCATTCATTTCCCTGGCTTTTCCTCCCATAAAGCTCGTCACATGGTTAGAGAGTTCTCTTGCTACATATTCTCTGTAAGAGAGGGGAGTCAAGCATGAGGAACCCCCTTTGCTTCCAACTCCACCACATTCTTCACCCATTTCTTTCTGGGATGCTACTGCAGTCTGTCATAAACCATCCTGAAGGTATATATACAGACATCCTCACCATGATAGGGATGGCACAGTGCTCAGGCATAAGTGGATTCTGTGTCATAACATACAAACCTCAGCTTGAGCACACACCTTTTCATTTCTTGTTATGTAGGAAGATGGTGCAGGCATAGTTTGAAATGTGTTCCTACCAATTGGTTTATTGCTTATAGTGTGGGGCTTTCTAGAAGCTAATCCTGCATGTTCAAGGATCTAAATTGTGGGTTTAAACACAAAAGGAGAAAATTTGCTTTCTTCAAAGAAAAATATCATAGAGTTTCTTCTAAAGTAAAAAAAAATCCCACAAAGTGTCTAATAAATATGATAATGTATCTGTCCATTATAATGGAATGCATATTTTGACAAAGGCAGTGGCAAGTACAGCCAGAAGTACTATTCAAGTTCCTGAAAAACCGCAAGATTAATGGTGCTGGGGAATCAGAACTAAAGTACAACAAATTAATAATCTTCACATGTCAGCTTTTAAGCTTCTTCAGATAAGACAGAAACAAAAGCCCTATGTCAGAACTGATTAGGAACCAACTTCTCTTGCAAGCCTCAACTTGAGTATTCAGGCTAAGTGAGATTGTTGGTTTGTTCTTAAAAGTTTCCAGAGACAGTTCCTTGCAATAGTGAATGGGATAGATTCTTGTAATGGTGTCTTATATGTAGTGGCAAATGCAAGTGTTGTGCCAGAAAGAAAATAAACATAGAAAGACATCGATTAGATGCCCACTGGGATCACCAACACCTGCCTTTGATGGGCACATCGAGTAAGCAATACATAAAACCAGGAGCTGCTTCTCTGTATTTCCACAGTGTTAAGGACTTTTACAAGGATAGTCAGAGTCTGTAGTTCCCAAGGTCACATAGGAAGGCTGCTTATAATAATCATCCTTGTTCTTAAAACATACAGAATTATCAAGATTGGTATGGGAGGGGATCTCTAAAACTATTCTATGACCTCAAAATCAACAAAGGATTTTCCTAAGAGGGGTTGGCTTTTTCCTTTCCTTTCTTTGAGGTTATAGTTCTGAGGTTAAAGGAATGTACATTCTTGGGGTGGCTTCAATAATATGTATGTATATATATAACTGGAGTAGTCCCTCCCCTGTTGCTATAGTGAAAACTAAAACCAGTATGTGTGCTCTCAGATCACAGGAAGACCCCTTGGTTTCCTTCAGTCTCGTTGTGATCCAGTGACCGGAGACCCCCAGCAATATCACCTACCTAAAATAAACCATGTGACTTTAGACAGGGGATCGAGGCTCTTCCCGAAGGCCAAAGTTTTTGCTTTGATTGCACTGAAATTTTACATTTGTTCAACAATTATCTGCCTCTGTCTGGCTTCTGAGACTCACGGTGGCAGCAGCTGGAAGGGTCTTTGAAGGTCATTAGGATCAACAGGAGATTTTAGGTACCTATGGTAAGTGAAGGACAGGAGTACAAGTCAATCCATAGATGTTATCTAGCGCCAGGGCTTTTCTTCCTAGCAATACGTTACTGGTTGCCTTTCTGTCTGGAGTCACAGATACTGCCAGTCAGCCAGCAATACTTTTAAGGAATACAGAAAAGGAAATATTCCACAATGGTTAATACAATGCTGAATTCTGTGACCAAAAGTAGCCCTTTCGAGAAGTCTGGAGTGTTCAATTAAGTTTCGTGTACTGCTCTCTCCCTTAGACAAGAATTCATTAGTCTGGAGAGACAGAGTAGAAAGCCAATTAGTATTTTTTTTCATAAAGCGTAATCACAGAGAATTAGGAGGGTTATTGTTCAAGGATACCAGAGCATCGTCATTTAAAATACAGCTCATCCCTCAATAGCAAAAAGAATTTGCATGGCATCTTCTGATGCCAGGTGCTGGAAATGGTTCAAGATCTCCATCTTGTGACTCTGCTAATAACAGTGCTCCTTATTTTGATGGTCACAACCCCTCACTCTCCCTTCTCCTAGATCACCAGGCCCAGGTCAGTTTTTTCTCACAGTTTGGGTGGTTTTATTTATGTTTGAGCCTTTGGCTCAGCTACGGAGATACTTCTTGATGGGGATTCAAACAATATAGACAACGTTTTTATTAAGGCATGATGGACAGGAGAGAACCTGCTTACAATCCATCTTTTCAGCACAGATATACTGACCCTCTAGAGACCTTGGGCTGCTGCCACACAGTCAAAGTGTTGTTCTAACCAGTGAGGGAGAGGTGTGGCTCTGAGAGGCACTGTGTTCTTCACAGAAGTGTGGCCACAACTGCCACTTGCAATGACTCCCACCCAGTCAGCAGTGAGGTGGGTTTCTGGAAGCCCTCTTCAAGTGGAAGAAAATTAATTTTAGACCTCAGTAAATATATCATAGGAGCCCATTAGTAGTCAGTAAAACTAGTATATCTGAGGAGCTAAGTGAAAAGCCCTGAGAGTGCAGGCAGAGAGGCTGAGACACTGGATGTGAGGATGCGCCAGAACATGAGAAAGAAATGGTGGCGAGTGAGAGAGAATGAAGGCACCCCTGCTGGATTCACACAAAGAAACCCTAATTTCCAAAGTGACTGTATTTATAAATAGGACGTGCGGGTAGATCATTAAGCTTAAAATGAGGTCAGATGGGTGACAGGAGAACCAATGGTCTAGTTTCTGGGTTGAAGGATAGAAATGACCCATAGATATTAGAACCTTCCGTGTTTCAGACCAGTAAGCAATTGTGAAATGAATTGCGCAGGACTTAGATAAGAACAATCTGAAATTTTCTTTGATTTTTAGCTCAGAAATTTGAACAAAATTCTAAAAATGTAGGCACCAGACTCTAACTCAAACAAAATACATGTGATGCTAATTTCACTCAGCTGGGGTGTTCCGAAGCATCATCTCCCTTTCAAAATGCAAGGAAAGCAGCAGCAGACCTGGAAACAGGTGGTGCCCCCATCACAGCCCTCCCTCACCTGTGCATCCATACACCTGATCGCTCACTACCAAATCATTTCACATATTGAAGTTATCAAAGGTAACTGTTGGCTGCTTATATGAGGTCATTATCCTGATGATATCATAGTGCATTTAGGAGGTGTCCTAGTTAGGGTTTTACTGCTCTGAGCAGACACCATGTCCAAGGCAACTCTTATAAGGACAACATTTAATTGGGGGCTGGCTTACAGTTTCAGAGGTTCCGTCCATTATCATCAAGGCAGGAACATGACAGCATCCAGGCAGGCATGGTGCAGGAGGAGCTGAGAATTCTACATTTTCATCTAAAGGCTGCTAGTGGAAGACTTACTTCCAGACAGCTAGGGTGAGGGTTTTAAGCCCATGCCCATAATGATACACCTACTCCAACAAGGCCACACCTACTCTAACAAGGCCACAACTACTCAAACAAGGCCACACCTCCTAATAGTGCTACTCTCTGGGCCAAGCATATATAAATCATCACAGGAGGATAGACTTTGCCTTAAAATCATTGGTTTCTTTAAAAATGACAGGATTCTAATCTATCAATCTCATCACTTACAATTAATTGTTTTCCAACCTCAAGGTAAAATTTAAATTATTTACGCATCTGCCTCATGGACAATAGATCGCTGTAGGCCTAGAAAGACACAGATGTGGATGGATTCCCCATAGAGGCTTTTACAGGCTCCTTTGCAGACCCTGGTGCTACAGAGAAGCTCTCTTCCCTCTTTCAGTCCTTCCTGTTAGCCACTTGGGAGGTACCGGCAGCATTTAGCTATTTTCTTTTAAAACCGACCTGTACTCAGGCAGGGAGGATTACATTAGCTCATTCTTGGGAGCTAATTCTGATTCCAGGGTCATCTTACCTTTAAGGAGGCAAAGTCACTGAAGTCTTGAAAGCTTAAATGTGCTTTTAAACTGTTTCATTGGTACTCTCACTCTCAACCAGATATGTTAAGAAAACTCATGTGTGTGTGTGTGTGTGTGTGTGTGTGTGTGTGTGTGTGTATCTCAGAAATAATATTGAAACATATCAAAAGATGTATATCCCCTATTCAGCCAGGATCACTTTACTGTCCCAAAAAGAACTGAGGTCTAGAAGTATGAAAACATGCCTAGTGTGTTAGCTGCAGCTTTTGACTTACAACACAGCATGAAGACACAGCCATGCTACAACCTTCAAAAAGGAGACCGTGGTTAAAGAACTATATATACTCCCTGGCCAAGCTGCAACAGCTATGTGGGACCGTTAACTGATTCAAACCCTTCCTGCCTATTCCTGACCAGGAAATGCACCACCTCCTCCTGGACGGTCCCTCTAGTGCCTCCTTGCTGATCCCTCTAGTGCCTCCTTGCTAATCAGGCTTATGACAGGAAAAGGCTCTCCTTTTTTTTTTTTTTTTTTTTTTTGGTTCTTTTTTTCGGAGCTGGGGATCGAACCCAGGGCCTTGCGCTTCCTAGGTAAGCGCTCTAACACTGAGCTAAATCCCCAGCCCCGGAAAAGGCTCTCCTTAAACAAGTGGCCACCAGGCTGGCATCTGCCTCTCTGGGGCATCATAGTCCCTCCAAACCTCTATTGGCTATAATTCTGTGGACCGTTAACGGCATATTGGGGCGCTTTGGCAGGATGGCCCTCTGATGTGGTTGCACCAAGCCTACTCTGCCCTTCACTAGATCAGTTCCACATTTGAACTGACCTTTTGCCTTGACCTAAAGGCACGGGTGGCAGCCAGGAGGACCGACAATGTAAAGCCTGGTAAAATCATTTTGTCTTTCTCCCTGAGGCAACCACAGTCGGATTCAATTAGCTTTCACGAGATGGTGACTGGGTTAGACAACCATCTGCCCCAGGACAGGCAACTCTCCTCCTTACCCTTATTCCCCTTCATAATTAAGCCTCAAAGCACCCCGCCTCTTCCCCAGTGGTGGGAGACACCATTGCTTTCTCCAACTCGAACAAGCTCGGATATGGCATCTTGATACAACACCCCGATAAAGAGGAAGCCGCCCAGGTACTGCCTAACTCTGGCTCAGTCCAGCTGGGAGAGCTAAGGCAATAATAAAGAAGCTTGAGCTGTGCCAAGACGAGACTGCTTTTTTCTGAGAGCCAATACGCAGTTCGGGCTGCCGGTGTAGTACCCTTCTCCCAGACTGAAGAGTGCCTGAACCCCTTCTATCTGACAATGACCATGCTCCAGAAGCTTCTACAGCAAAGACCCCATCCTTGGTACATTTCTCACACTAGGTCACATTCGGGGATCCCTGGTGCCTTGGCTCTCGGTGACTCATCGAATCTCATGGACCTTGTGATTATGATTGCCGATCTAGAACTCCTGGAGCAGGCCCTGGCGCTGCACCAACAACTTCACCTGTCCCCACAGAGCCTTTGCAAACTTGTCTCAGAGCTCTCAATGTCTTCGTAAAATATCTAGCTTGTTTCAGTGCCACGTGTGCGCCTCTGATGCCCCTGAGCCCCCTCGATCGGGCGGGGGAGTGGATCCTAGAGGCCTATTACACAGTACCATACGGCAGACTGACATTACTCACTATCCTCCATTTGGGAACCTTCACTTTGTGCACGTAATACTGGATACCTGCTCTTCTTACGTCTGTGCTCTGACACTTGCCGGAGAAAAAGCCTCCCGTGTGAAGCCAGCCCTCAAGTAAGCCATGCGAGTAATGGGAGTGCCTTGGGCCCTAAAAACGGGTAACAGCCCTGCCTACTCTAAACAACTTGCCGATCTCCTGACCTCCTGGAAATTAATCATACCTTTGGCATTTCCTGCAATCCACAGGGACAGACCACTGTGGAAAGGAACAAATCTCAAATAGCCCTGCCGGTAAAGGTCACGTCATCTAAGGCTAAGCAAGACCCGCATTTGGCCTTGGTGCAAGTGATCTTCCGCAAGAATTTTCTTTCTTTCGATAAGGGACCTCGCCGCTCGGAAACACTCCTCTCCCCCTGGTTAGATAGAGAGATCCTCTTGCCTCACAATGGCAATCACCACCGCCAGCCCTCCTGACACGGGAGCGAGGTCCGTGTTTTTCTCTAGGGATCCACAACGCAGATACGGGTGCCCGTGAGGGATGTGCGAGCAACCACCGAGGCATGGACGCTGGGGGAGTCTGACTCTTCTCGTTCTGCTCCGGTATTGCTGAGGAGTTGTGGGCCCTTGTGCCTTTGCCATCGTTGTTATTGCCTATTAACTCAGGTTCCCCTGCATACCCTGCGCTTTTTACAACTAATGCCACCCTGGGACTCCCATTCATGGACCCATAGACGCAACTCAGACAATTACCGGTACTTGGCCTGTTACTACCACCATTTGCTTCATGATAGATAGCAAGGGGCCCCTGTATCCTACTTAGGAACTTCAGGACTGGGGACTTTCATGCCAATAAAGCTTCAGGAAAGATGATGGAGATAGAGACGCTTCCCCCACCATCCGGCCCTATGCCGACCCTGACTTCTCCCTACCTCAGCGGGGTAATCGCCGCCTTACCGCCCCTCGCTGTTCCCCTGCAAGCAGAATGCCCACCATAGTCAAACTCTCAATCCTGTGGGAACATTGTCTAATTGACCCCCCTCTCTCCCGGCCCAGGACTATGGGGTACATACATATTGCTAACATCAACGATCTCAAATTGACCCCTATACCTTAGGACTACAGTGCTTCTTCCTACAGTCCAAGGACCAGCCCCATCTCCATAGAACATCCGCCCAGACTCTATACGATACCTTTTTGAGGAACCAGGACCTTTGTGGGGCTCTTGGCTGTATCAACCTGAGCCCCTTAAGGGGTGGTAGCATCTTTAATCAGACTTTTACTGATCTAGCTGTCGATGGTAAGAATTTAAAGATAGTTACAGCCTCCAGGATTAATTGGGCCCCCTCCCCACGTGCGTTCTCCCTCCACACTTCTTTCTTCTCGAAAATGCTTCTGACATGCAAGAAGTGCTGAACTGTTCTAACACGCCATGCCATCGGATGACCTGCTGGTCCCACCACACCAAACTGGCCATCCTCCTACATAAACCTGCTGTGAGATAGATGCCAGTGGCAAATGCAACTCCTTTCTATGCTATCACTCTGATGTCTAAAACTAACCTGCAACCCCTAAGGTGGGTCAAATATGATTTTGGCATTACTGCAGCCATCATTACTGCCATCCTGGCGGCTGTAGCAGGGGCAACTACAGCAGCAGTGGCCTTGACAGAAACTGTGATAACAGAGTTAATCAACATCTTTACTGGGCCATCCACATTTTGCTACAACAGGCTGTTATCAGAAGAACTAGAGATGGTGCAGGATTTGTCTCTTCTTGCATGTGACCATAGCTTTAGGTCCTGCTGCTTGATTCAATACCAGGTACCTAATTCCACCTCAGAGAGGCTGAAGTTGGCCCATTACATCAAGGGGACATGGTCCACCAAGTTCCTCAATTATTCCATACTCCTCAGAGAACAAATACGTAAGTTAAACTCTACCAGACCCCCAGCTATGTCCTTTGAAGTGAGTGCTATCACTAAAGTATAAGACAACCTTAAAAGGCTCTTAGATTCCTCTTGGATGGTCACTTACGCTATGTTAGGGGTGTTCTGTTGTTAGTAATCACTCTCTTCAAGTGTCTTATGCTGCATATGTCATGCCAACACTCCATCAATAAGATCTGCTCCAAGTGCTGCCCTGAACCATGCCCACCCCCCAAGGATATACAGGCCTGATTCTCGGAGAAACACCTCCCAATAGACCAACGTACTTCACCAGGGCATGCTCTCCAGGGAGACTAGCCTTCCAGAGCCAGTAGTCAATGATGGGTAAGACCCCAATAGCCCGGGGCAACCTAAAACAGGCACAGTTCCCTATGCTGGTTGCCCCTTGAGGTGGGGTCAATGAGGTCAGTGCACAGAACTCTGGCTTCACTTGTAGAGAGCGGCGCGGCGAAACAAAGATGGCGCCGACATCCAGCCTTGTCTGGATGTCGACAACTTACTGCGCATGTGCAGGCTTGTCCCATTGCTAGGGCGGCCATACGATAATGAGATGTAGGGCGCCCTCCAGTGGTGAACAACGGTACTGCACATGTGCGGTTTTTGCACCAGGTGTCAGTTGACCGTTAATATGCTAATGAGGGGCGGTACCATGCTAATGGGGTGATTCATTCTCCGCCAATCCCTGGAGGACAAGTAGTGGGGTGATCCATGCCTCACCAATCCCTGAGAGATAATTAGCATACTGTTGTGTATATAAGTCGAGCGACTTTGCTGCTTGGGGTCCCTGTTCAAGAGAGCTATAACACAGTAAAGGCTAGTTCGCAGAAGAATCCTGTTGCCACGCATCGTTCTTACTGGCGGGACATTAGGCGCGTGACAAGTGGTGCCGAAACCCGGAAACCAACATCGCCGGTGCCGAGGGGACCCTTCAGTGTGCTGAAGAGGATTCAGAACTGCGAAAAGGTAAATTAAAAGGTAAGCTTCGAGAGGCATGCCCCTTTTTGGAAGAGAGCATGTCAGAAACGGAGCAGAGTGAGAAATTAGGCTTCCGAGAGGCATGCCCCTTTTTGGATTTAAGAGAGCATGTCAGAAACGGAGCAGAGTGAGAAATTAGGAGCACGCAAAAAGAAAAAGGTTACTAAAACAAAAGTGAAAGAGATACAAAGGCGGAAGAAAGGCAGCCGGAGGAAAAAATAGGTATGCCCCGGAGGACTAAGTACAAGTCATCCAGAGAGGATACTTTGTATCCATTAAAAGAATTAGAAGCCTTAGAACTGGCTGGCAGTGACTCTGAGCAAGAGTTGTCAGAGTCGGAGGAGGAGGAATTAGAGGAAGAGGCAGCCATATATGAGGAAGAAAGATATGGGCCTAGGTGGAGAGCCACTGTGAAGAAACCTAAAGTTATGGATCCTTTGTGGGCAAGGCTGGTAATTTTGTTTCTTTTTTTCTTTGTGTGGGATAGAGAAGCCACAGACGGCAAGCTTAAGCCCGGACCAAAACCTCTTTGGCAAATGGTCCCTGCCTGCTTAGAGGATAAACAATGTGAGGAAGCCGTTAGAGCCGTTAGGACAGGTCAGAGGGTCCTTGCAGAGCAACAAAGTATGTCAGAGGGAGAAAAGGTCTCCAAAGAAAAAAAGAAAAGAAAAGGAGATAAAAGGAACAGAGAGAAGGCAGAGATAAAAAATGGGGTCAGTGCAGCTTTTGTTGTGGCTCAAGTTGAGGCTATTGCTAGGTATGTGATTAGGCTCTGGAAACCTCACAGAGTCATAATGATCAGATTTGATAGAGGTAGACCGCCTGAAAATTTATTCAGGAGAATCAAACAAAAAGATAAACTTGAGTGTGCCTACTTGGATTCCTGGTCTCAAGGAGATTTAGCAAGTGACAAGGTGCTTCTCTTAAAAAAGCAGTTTCAATCGGCCCTTGGAGCCTTGCACCTGTAGCTAAGATATGTGTAGCCACTTCAATTTTGTTTTCTGATTGGTTTTAAATGTATAAATATTCTCTACATGCCTTGGTTATGGACTATTGGCTTTTAAGTTATTGGATATGGTTTAAAAAATGTAACATTGATAACAGAAAGTTGACATAAAACTGGTAAATTTGGATGGAGTCGTTCTAGACAACATGTGGCATGAGCCAATCTAGGGAAACAGGCCTAAATTGGGATGCCTTTGCTACAATTTTTTACTGAACACCCAGTGATCTTTCCTAAGAGCACTGCCTCAGAGCCTTTGTCTGGAGTGTTAGATATTTATACAGATGGCTCCAAGACAGGTGTAGGTGCCTATATGGTTGATTCTCAAGAACCAGTATTAATTCAATACAGTCCAGGTACCCCCCAAATTACAGAATGTAAAATTGTATTGGAAGTTTTTAAAAGATTTCATGATTCTTTTAATTTAATTTCTGACTCTGCTTATGTAGTTAATGCTGTGCGCTCACTTGAAATTGCAGGGCCAATTCTGTCGACTAGTACTGAATGTCAAATTCTTTTAGAATTACAAAATTTGATTTGGGCCAGAAAAAATAAATTTTTTCATACAGCATATTCGAGCCCATACTAATTTGCCTGGTCCCATGACCAGTAATAACACCCTTGTGGATGCTAGTACTCGTAGAGAGTTTATTTTTCATGCCACTCCGGTTGATGTCACTAGAGGATTTCATCAAAAGTTTCATGTACCTGCCTTTACTCTTCAACAAAAATTTTAAATCTCTAGAGCTGTAGCTCATGATGTGGTGTTAAGTTGCCAGAATTGTGTTCAATTTCACCACCCTCCTCATGTGGGGATTAACCCTTGTGGTCTGATCCCACTAAAACTTTGGCAGATGGATGTCACACACATATCTCAATTTGAAAATTTAAAATATGCTCATGTTTCTGTTGATACCTGTTCCGGTATTATACACGCTACTCTGATGACTGGTGAAAAGGCTCGTAATGCCATTAGCCATTGCTTAGAGGCATGGGCAGCCTGGGGAAAGCCTGATAGTCTCAAGACAGACAACAGGCCTGCCTACACTGCTAAGTCTTTTCAGGCATTTTGCCAGACAATGCAGGTCAAACATACTACAGGATTGCCATACAATCCCCAAGGTCAAGGAATTGTGGAAAGGGTACATCGTACCTTAAAAGAGCTTATAAAAAAACAAAAAGAGGGGCTGGGGATTTAGCTCAGTGGTAGAGCGCTTACCTAGGAAGCGCAAGGCCCTGGGTTCAGTCCCCAGCTCCGAAAAAAAGAACCAAAAAAAAAAAAAAACAAAAACAAAAACAAAAAGAGGGAATTGCCAGCAGCCGAACACCAAAAGAACAACTTTCTTTAGCTCTTTTTACTCTAAATTTCTTAATTTTGGATGCGCATGGCCACTCTGCTGCGGATCGCCATGCTGCTACTACACCTATAACTAATGCAGAAGTAAAGTGGAAGGATGTCTTAACTGATAAATGGTGTGGCCCAGATCCCGTGATTTCGAGATCTAGGGGAGCTGTTTGTGTTTTTCCGCAGAATCAAGAAAATCCAATCTGGGTACCTGAGCACTTGACTCGAAAATTACCTTCTGCTCTTCCTGAAGATGAGACTACAAACCCTACTAGTACTACTGGGAATGGTAATGCTGATGCAGATTGCTGTCCTCAACAGCACTAGGCTGGACCCCATCACAATTGAAGACTTTACCTCATGGATTACCAATGCTTTCTCCTTTTTTAAGGAGTGGGCGGGCATGTTTGCCTGGGGAGCTATTGTCCTCCTGGGATGCGGAGTAGGTCTCTGGCTTATTGGCCGTTTAAAAAGAGAACATGCCAGACACAAAGTGGTTGTTTACCAGGCTATGACCACCATTAAAAAGGGTGCTTCTCCCAACATATGGCTGGCCTCTTTGAAAGATCAAGAGTTCGCTCTAAATCATTTTTGTCACAGTCATGTGGAGTCATTGTATCTAGGGACGGGCAACTTTCCTCGAGCTCGGACCAACCCAAGACACAGGGCCCGGTGGAGATAGGGTAATTCTATGACGGGTAAGGCCGAGTTTGGATGAGAACGACCTAAGACAGGAGCAATGACAAGATTGACGTGACACCCAGATCTAGACCAGTCATTTTATTAAACAAAAAAGGGGGAGATATAGAGAGCGGCGCAGCGAAACAAAGATGGCGCCGACATCCAGCCTTGTCTGGATGTCGACAACTTACTGCGCATGTGCAGGCTTGTCCCATTGCTAGGGCGGCCATACGATAATGAGATGTAGGGCGCCCTCCAGTGGTGAACAACGGTACTGCACATGTGCGGTTTTTGCACCAGGTGTCAGTTGACCGTTAATATGCTAATGGGGGGCGGTACCATGCTAATGGGGTGATTCATTCTCCACCAATCCCTGGAGGACAAGTAGTGGGGTGATCCATGCCCCACCAGTCCCTGAGAGATAATTAGCATACTGTTGTGTATATAAGTCAAGCGACTTTGCTGCTTGGGGTCCCTGTTCAAGAGAGCTGTAACACAGTAAAGGCTTGTTGGCAGAAGAATCCTGTTGCCACGCGTCGTTCTTACTGGCGGGACATTAGGCACGCGACATTCACTGAGTTGCCAACTTCTAAACTAAAAAGGGTAGATATATAGGGGGACTGAGTGTGTTCTGACTAGCAGCCGTCAATGGCCCACACACTCGCAGCAGCCTAACTAACCCTGGAACCTACCTGACAACCAGAGAAGAGTAAAGACAACATTTGAGGGCTAGGGTAACAAAATACCAGCCTCAGACTGGAGAGATGGCTCAGTGGTTAAGAGCATGGGTTGCTTATCCAGTGATTGGACTTGAGTTCAATCCCCAGCACCCAGATGGTGGCTCATTACCAGCTGTAACTGTAGCCCTAGGGGAAATCCAATGTCCTCTTGTACAGTATACAAACATAATGCAGGTAAAACACCCCTACCCATAAAAAAAATTTAAAAAGAAAGAAAGAACACCCTTTTTTAATAGGGCAAGAACAGGTTTAAAGAATGTGCTTGAGTTTTCTCTTCCTGAGTGAGATACTGTCAGAGGAGAACTGTAGCAGAAACGGATCCGTGGTATTTTTCAGAGGAGAAAGAGCCTAAGACAGCCCTCCCTGGGCCACAAACTTCCTGAGCATCTCTCTTCCTGTAATTCAGAAGGTGAAGGTGATGTGCCTCCCATGGGATCGCCTCCGGGGATGTCCCACTGAGAGTCGAGAATGGGATGCAGCGCTATCTTACTTGCAAGCTAATAGGTTCTATTGTTCCCGTTTCACAGATACTGGAAGAAAATACCAGTCTCCCAGGACAGACAAGAAATGCAGCTTGTGAATCACAGCCACAGCAGAAGGCTGGATACCAGCATGCCTTGTGCTGCCAGCATTCCTGAGGGAGACCGGAAGAGCGGTGATGACTGCACTCCCTAACCAAGCCAACGTTTTTCATAAGGTGCCGAAAAAATGGCCTGCTCTTTACTTCACCGGGTACCAGTCTCCATTGTGCGCCTGTTTCCATTACAAACTAAACCTTCCAGCATTAGACAACAAATGGTTCCCTGCATGCAAAGCATAATACGGAAATACCTGAGCCCTGTCGGGAAGTCTCTCTCCCAACTGAGTGAAATGAGACGTTAGTTGAGTAAAGCAAACTAAGGTCACAACCTAGTCTAGGACACTAATTACTTCATTCAGGCACTAATTACTTCATTCAGTCAGGTTTACTGGGATCCACAGCGTGGCTAAGAGCAGGCAGAGGGACCTGGTTTAAGACCTTGAAACAGTCACTGCTCATGCGCGGCTGTGAGGTCAAAGGTTTATATGCAGATGAGATAGCTCTACCTAAGTGGACCGTGTATCCCCACAGACGCCTCAGAGATAGCTGTGATCTCTCTGAACCTGAGTGTCTTCCAGATGACGGGAGCAGAAACAAGAGGGAGATTTGCCCGGCAGGAATTAAACCCCTAACTGCCTGTTAGTAGTTCTGCCTGAAGTAACACTGGCTATTTGGACTTCTTACGTGGAAGGAGAGCTCGATCATCGCCTCTAAACCGGATGCTTAATGGCACTGCAGCACAGCTCTGCCAGTGCTTCAGTAGGAATTGCGATCTTAGAACAAAATGAGGTAAGTGACAGGAAGTGACCAGTCCATGACTGTAGTGTGTAAAATTTGGCCCAGTGCCTACGAGTTAGGTTTTCTCTTCGCTATTTCGCCTGTCACAGCAACAGGATTTTTTTTAGTATATATGATCATCATTAGGTTTGAGAATGATATTTTAGGAGAGCAGTGAGAGGAATCAGCAGGAAAGGCATGCCACCATGCCTGATGATGTAAATTCCATCCTTAGAACCCACAGAGTAGAAACGGAAAACCAACTCCCATAAGCTGTTCTCTGACTTCCGCACCCGCTGGGGTGCGTGCATACAGCCAAGTTTGAAGGTCGAGGTGTGCTAAGACATTGGAACACTGTCAGATGTTCCCAGATTTTTCCCATGTGAACCTCTGGAGTTTGGAGAGGCAACGCCTATGAATTAACATCCGTTCTCTGGGTTTTCACACAGTAATGCCTGCTGAGAGGCAGTAATGGAGCCAAGCCTCTCGGACGTGGGATGCATTCAATGCCTGAGAGGACGGGCGGCTGAGCAGAAGTTATGATAACCATGCTGACGAATGTCTTGGGTTATTTTTGCCTGCGTGTTGCCATGGTAACGAAGGAAGAGCAAGTAGGCTATAAAATCATTGATGTTTCCCCGGTAAAGACTTTCTGAAACTTTCTATTTGTTATCATGGATACCCAGTTTACCTCCTGAACATTTTCTAAACATCTGTCTCTTCGTGTTAGGATTTTATGATTCCTTCCTCAAATTTCAGGGAACATATCACCTATAAAGGGCAAAATTGTTTTTATGGTTCCACGGACTGAGTGTACTCAAAAGTTTTAAAAATATGTTATGACACAAAAGAAGGAAAATGTGGTACATCCAGATTATGAAGTTTTGCTCAGATTCCATAGTGGACAAATTTGTAATATTTTAAATAAAGCCTGAATAGTCCTGACCCTTCTGGACCAGAAAAAATATTAAGTAAATTTTACAAAAGAGAGAGAGAGAGAGAGAGAGAGAGAGAGAGAGAGAGAGAGAGAGAGAGATCACTACCCACACCAATGATTCTGCCCATGTTGTGTCCATTGTAAACCAGTGTTGATCCAGTGGCTTCATCAACTGCACCTTTTTTTTTTAAATATCACTAAATGATAATGATAGCCAATCATTTTATACATTCAAAATGTTTATTAATAAAGGAAAAACAGAAAAGGCTAGAGCTAGAGTGTGTGCAATATCTGATGTTTTATTTTTAGCTAAAGAAACGAGGATATATAGATTCTATGTATATTTTAAGAAGACATTTGAGAGTTCAAAAGACTTTTCTTTTCATTGAAAAAGGTTTTCTATTTTTCCTTGACAGTTTCATACACATATATGATGTGTTCTGACTGCTTCTCCCTACCCTCGCTCATCTCCTTCCCATCCCTACCAACCCTCCCACCCCGTCATCTCTCCCTGTCCCTTTAATGCCTTTGGGTTTTGTCTTGTGACCCATTCAGCTTAACCAGGGCCATCATTATGACCACAGGGTTGGAACTCTCCATTGGAGCCTGGTGTGGTCACCAGTGAATACACAACCGCAGGCGGTGACACCCCCTTTCCCTATATCTACCATAGCAAATGGCTCAAGATTGAAGGATGGGGCTCCTTAGCCCTCCTCCCTCCATCCCTCACAGTTGACAGGCCAGCTAATTCTTTACTAGGACATTAGCATCTGTCAGGATTCACCCTAAGTGATATTCATATATGTTAAGCCTTGCAACAAGACAGAAAGAAAAGGATTAAAAAAAAAGACAAAAACAAACAAACACAAAAAAACACTTGATACAAATTAAATATTTCATTTGAGGATAAGTTTGAAGGGAGCAACACCAATTTCTCAAGCAACAGGCTATGCTTCACAAATGAGAAAACTAGGGAAACAGAGGAGTTTCTTGGGGTTGGGAAAGAAAGGAAATAGCCTGTGTTAGAATGAGGGTCAGGGGCTGGCAAAGACACTTCTGGTAGGAACAAACAGACATTTTAATCAATGTAGCAGTAGCCACTATGCAAAACTAGCTACAAACGCTAAAAAGTGTCAAATAGTAAAATTTCATTTCTTAAGCAAAATAATCTCAAGGCATGAGTTTGACCCCGTGGGCAGCTGTTCCCCAAGTGTCACAGACAGCCAGACTCATCCCAGCTGGTGGCTCCAACATTTTTAAGCACATTGATTCAAAGCTGAAGTGCTCATTAATTTCCTGTTATTGCTGTTAACAAATTGGCATTGACTTAATGCTGTGAAGCAATATGAATATATTACCCATATATTTGTAGATAAGACACACCACTGTGGTCAATAATTAGGGTCACCAATGAATGCTGGGCTGTATTTTGTGGTGTGGGTTCCGGGAAAGAGTCCATTTCTCCTCCTCCCGCACATTGCAAAGTCTTCCTGCTTTCTTAGGCTAATGAACATCTTATAACTTTATTTTTTTTCTTTTTCTTTTTTTTTTTTTTTCGGAGCTGGAGACCAAACCCAGGGCCTTGCACTTGCTAGGCAAGTGCTCTACCACTGAGCTAAATCCCCAACCCATCTTATAACTTTAAACTAGCACTTCAGGGCAGCTTTTCGCAGGTTGCCATTTCTCTGGTTCTCTCTTTTCCCTCTCTCTTCTCCACCAAAGGACTCTGCTTCACCCAGATGATTCAGGATCTTCTCCCCAGCTTGGTATAGCTCATCTGCAAATGTGATTCTCCTTTGCTATGTAGCATGACAGGATTCTGAGGATCAGGATGCAGACTCTGTCTGAGGGTCCAAACCCTACTTGCTATAAGCTCGTATGTGGAGAGTGTGATGAGAGTCGCTGTAAACCACTATATGGAGAAAGATGATGAGTCAGCTGTACTTGGCATTTATGGACCAGGTCTGCCTAGGGTGTGCACCTCTCCTGTTCAGAGCCTGCTCCAACCCGCAGGGCAGTTGACCAGGGTCTGGGGTCCACCTAGGAGAGAATGGAGGACAAGAGACGCAAAGAATGGACAGCAAGTCAAGAGGTCTGATCAAGCTGACAATTTTTAATTTTTCTCAGGCAGAAGATATACTGATAGAAGCAAGATGTGGGGAGGGGTTAGGTAACCACAAAAGAATTGGCTTGGCTCGATGGCCAGGATACTGGCTGGGTAAATCAGCCAGTGTGGGGAACAGTACGGTGGGTTGCTTAGTGACCTGACCACCATTGCCAAGTGACATGACCACTGGTGCTAAACGATCTAACAACCAGATTTATTCTATCTATTGAGTTCAAGCAGAACTGCAGGTGCAGGCTTAGGTAAGGCTGAAGTATGATGGCCTTCGGTCTAACATAAGGCTAAAATACAATTGCTTTTTAACATGAAGGCTGCTTCCACCATCTTGAGGCTGCTCCCAACAAGAGCCTACCTGTGAAACTCGACTACACAGCCACATTAAGGCAGTCTGCCTGTACCCAGGAAGGGGAAATAGGTCAGAGCAAGAATAATTTGAGCCATGGAGTTTCTACTCCACCCCAAGCACTTTACACTTCCTGCCCTGCATGCTCTTAGCTCCTCTCCCTTTTGAAAGCCTGGCTGTCTCTTCAGATGTACACAATTTCCACCTAGTAATTACACCATTTCTGTACTCTGTCTAAGTCAGGAGAGCATGAACATTTGTGCGCTTGTCCTCCCGGCCGCCTACGACATCTCTTTGCTCTTACTAGAAGCATCTTTTCCAGCCCCAGACCCTCATTCTAACAGGGGCCATTTCCTCTCTTTCCCAACTCCAAGAAACTCCTCTGATCTCTACCCCGAATGCAGAGCAATGTCTTCCTGGAGTTCCCTTCACGTCAACCTACTGCAATAGCTACTGATTCTGCGTTTACTCTAAATTTAATTATTTTAATTAGCTAAAAATACAATGTGTGCATAAACAGATATGCTTAAGTAGCTTTGTGTTACTCATGGTGCTTATAACCTATAAAGTTAATACGGGGCTGGGTTCCTACAGCCTCCCCAGCTATTACGTTTTAATAAATTATTGCACATCTTTCCAAGGACTATAAAAATGAACACCTGCCTCCAACTGGGATGGCACTGATGCCTAAAGAATGATTCACACAAGCTCATTTTGGTGAGTCTAGCAGGGGTTATTATGGACGACTATGGGACAGCTATGTTTCCCCAAACTCACCAACTTCCCAACTGCACAATCTTGTTTTATGTGGCTCTATGTCTCTAAAATTAGTGTAAACCTGGACTTAGAGTTCTACTTCATGTCAAGGCTACAAACGGCTCAGATAACATACGTCATGAACAAAATCAGTGGAGTTCTATGTTTACACACACTCCACCCTTGCCCTTGTCGGGTTATGCCAGCATTGCCAAAATCTGTCCAACAATGAAAAGAATATGCTGAAGTTGGGCACATAGGACAAGTAAATGGCAGTTTTGGGTGGGTTTCAAGGGTTCTGGGTAGGAATCAAAGGACCAGTTTCACTGCAACAACTGATCTACAACTTTGGTTTCTTTGTTTAAAGACCCTTTGTGTAATGGGTAGTGTTGATTCATTAGCAGTGAGCTCATTCTATGGAGGATGTCAGAAGATGACTCTGTGTAATATGGTGTTCTTGCTTGCTTTCTATCGCTGTGATAAACATTATGACCAAAAAACAACTGGGACAGAAAAAGACTTTATTTAGCCTATAGGCTAGAGTTTACCACTGAAAGAAGCCAAGGCAGGAACTCAAGGCTGGAACTTGGAGGCAGGGCTGAAGCAAAGACTGTGAAGGAATACTGTTTACTGCCCTGCTCTCACGGCCTGCTTAGCTTGCTCTCTTAAATAGCCCAGGGTCACCTGCCCAGATATGTCACTAACCCTGGTAGTCTGGACCCTCCCACAATGATCATTTAATCAAGAAAACACCTCAAAAAAAAAATGCCCAGGGTACAATCTGATGGAGGAAATTTCTCAACTGAAATTCCTTCTCCCTGGATATATGTAGGTTTGTGTCAAGGAGACAAAGACCAAATAGCACACGTAAGCTCAATAGAACAAAGAAATGACTCTGTTTCCAGAATGGGAATGAAGAAAACCTTCAGGGATTCCCAAAAACAATGACCAAAGAGCTGAGAAGTCCTGAGGAAGAACTGACCACACACTGGAAGAATCCAGCCCCACTCCAGTCATGGGGCTCCCTGGTGCAGGGAGAAGAGACAGAAATCCTGCCTAAAAGTTAAACTGGGTAGCCCCGAAGAAAAGAAACTGGTAGGCAAACACTCAGGACAAGGACCCAGCTCACAGGGATGATAACAAGGTCAAGGCAATATTACCTTTAGATAGCAACAAAGAAAAATAAATAAGCAAGAATAAACACAGTCTCCAAGAACTCTGGAATATAAACAAGAAACTAAACTTAAGAAGCCGTGAGATTGGAGTCATCCCCCTCCCCCGCACCAGGCATCCCTACTTCCTCCCCCGCACCCGTGCCAGTAGCTGTAAGCTATGGAGAGCTAGCTTCAGCATCCTTATCACACTTCATAAGAGTTCCTTTCAATGGCTTCCTGTTTAGGCTGTTACTTTGACGGGTTTGGGGGTAGGGGTAGGGGGTAGGGGTGGGCTAGCCTTCCAAGTTCCTCTTTCTCAACTGTGTATCTGCAATCATGGACACCCCTGCAAAAGTATCTTCCTTGCTCTTTACAAATGTCCATGGAGTGACAGATCATGGGCTTCCACGTTGTTTCTGGTGACAGCACAGACCCTCAAACATGGCTTTTGTCCACAGTAGGGCCCACAGACCCAGACAAGGTCCTCAGAGGATGCTTGGACTCCAGACATCAAGATAGCCTCAGCCCAGGCCATTCACATCAATGTGGCCCTGGCATCGGTGTGCCCCATGGACATCAACATGGTTCCAAGCTGCAGAATAGACCACATGGCCTTTGGTGCTAACACAAGCCATGGACATCAACATAGACCCTGGCTACAATAGAATCATGGACCCAGACATGTCCTTTGGAGGCAGCATAGACCCGGACATCGCTATGGCCTCAGGTTGGCAGTGCGGGCCACTCAGATCAGTACGGCCCCAGAGGCAGGATGGCCCATGGATATCAGCCTGGCTTTAGGCTTCTTCAGCACCGACCGCAGACATCCGCATCGCCTTCAGCACGGACCGCAGACATTCGCATCGCCTTCAGTGGTAAAACAGATCACAGACATCATCACAGGCTCTGACTGAGGTAGGATCATGAGTCCAGACGTGGTCTCGGTGGCACCACCAGAGAAGAATGTTTCCGTTCTATTTAAGGGATGGGCCACTGAGCGTTTGACCATGCTCCAGTGAGTGTATGGATAATACAAATAGACTGGGGGGGGGTGGAAATTAGACTTGGGTGTTTGTTTGTTTTTCCTCTTTTTGGAGGGGATGGGGGTGGCAGAGAGGGTGGGGTGGGATGTCACAAGGGGACAGACATGGAAGGACTGGGAAGTGAGTGTGACCAGAGTGTATGATATAAAATTCAAAAAAAAAAAAAAACCAACAAAATATGTTGAAAAATTTTTAAAGAAGCACGATTAAGACTAAAAACATAGAAAACATTCCTTAGAATTTTAGGAGAAAAATCTCCCAAATATAGGCAAAGAAACGGATATCCAAATGCAAGATCCAGCAAGAAACCCAAATACATGTGTCCAGAAAGGGATACTCTCGGGGTTGGGGATTTAGCTCAGTGGTAGAGTGCTTGCCTAAGAAGCGCAAGGCCCTGGGTTCGGTCCCCAGCTCTGAAAAAAAGAACCAAAAAAAAAAAAAAAAGAAAGAAAGAAAAAGAAAGGGATACTCTCATGGTACACGGTACTCAAGATGTCAAATATGTAAGACAGAGACACAACCTTCAACTTTATAAGAATTATAAGTAAACTTGTTAAATCATTCTGGACAATGCCAGCATTTGGATTTTAAAAAAATAAGTGAACATCTTATTGACAGTGACTAAGTGAGTTTGTGGCATTTTTATCACACAATAGATTCCATCCATCCACTATAATTTTCTGAGTTGCCCTACATGTGAATGCATGGTTTTAAGGCTGTCTGTGCTGCGTGCTGCTCCTGTAAGTTTGCTCTGAAAGTACATTAAACTCTCTTTTTGAAAAAAGGTTGCAAGGGGAAAACACCAATTGATCTGCAGAGGCACCGGGTAAGAGCGGTATCAGGGCGTGATCATCCTAAAAGCCAGGAGAGTTTGGAACACTGTGTTCCAAGGCCTAAAAGTGCATAGCTGTCGTCCAAGACTGCTGTGTCTAGAAAAGTTATCTTTTACAGTTGGTGGAGAAGGAAGGGCACCTCAACACAACTGCAAACTGAGGCCGTTCGTGACCCCCAAAGCAGCACTGCGGAAGATGCTTAAAGGGGCACTATACAGAGAGGGTAAAGGATGCGTCGGCATGAATAAATGTAATGAGAGAAAAGAAGAGATAAGCAAAGAGAACTGGAAAGGAGCCACCTGCCTGCTGTGCAGCAAAGCCTGAATACTGCCAGGAGAGGGGAACAAGAAGAAAGCATCAGGACCTGGAAATGACTGACAGTGACTTGTAGTGAGGACAAGCAGTGCTCTCCTGCATCCCCATGGATCTGCAAGAAAAGTGATCGTGACTTGGTTGTCTGATGCAAAGCAGGCAGCCTTGAAGTCATATACACATAGACAACATAAATGGACTCAGCAGGTTCTAGTTATGTGTGTGTATATATAATTAAGATATAATATATAATGTATGATGTATGATATGACACATGATATAGTAAACATATAATATATAACATATAATTAGTATATAGTTTGTAATATATAATATAGGATACATGATTAATGTATAATATACAGTATATACTCTATAATATTTATTATAATATATAGCATTATATAATATATATAGTGTATATAGTATATAATGTATAATGTATATAAAGCAGTATATAATGAATAATGTGTAATAGATAATATATAAAATATATTATACATTATAGCATGTATTGTAGTACTTTATAGTATATATTACATATATTATAAAATACAATATGTAATGTATAATATATATTTGTGTGTGTACATATATATATACACCTATATATACATATATATTTGTGCATATGCATACTATATGTAACATTATCATCAAAGAAAAGAAGGCTACCAACTTGAGAGTTGGAGGGATTCAAGGTAGGGTAACTAGGAGAGCTGGAGGGAGGAAAGAGAGGAAGTGATGTAATTCTACTTCAATTAAAAACATCTTTTAAAAAAGAAGTGATGAACGTGGGAAGGCAAGGGGGAAATCTCAGTCAACAACAGACTGCAAATAGAAACAGAAATCTCAAAAGCAAGATTTATAAGAAAACAACAGGCTACAACCTACAGGAAGAGGAACACTCCTATTTCCTAGTCATTTTGCATCTATAAACAAAAGAAAAGAAAAAAAAATCCCAGGAGCTAGAGAGAAGCGCCACAGTTAATAACCCTTGACACTCCTGCTTCGGGTTCCTCCATGGTGGACACCCGGAAGCTGAAGGGCGCCTTTCCTCCCAACAAAACCAAACCAGGGCAAAGGTTAGGGTAGCAATCCCTCACTTTCAGAGAGACCGGGGGGGGGGGGGGAGGAGGGGGACGGGAGAGGGGGAAGGGGAAGGGAGAGGAGGGGAAGAGGAGGGGAAGGAAAGGGGGGAGGGGGAGAGGGGAAGGGGAAGGGAGAGGAGGGGAAGGAAGGGGGAGGGGGAAGGGAGGGGAAGGCAGGGGAGGGAGAGGGGAAGATGAGGGGGAGGGGAAGGAGAGGAGAGGGGGAGGAGAGAGGGAGTAGGAAGGGGAGGGGGGAAAGGAGGGGAGGGAGAGGGGGAAGGGAGGGGAGGGAGAGGGGAAGAGGAGGGGGAGGGAACGGAGAGGGGAAGGGGAGGAGTAGGAAGAGACACTGTGTTTGTACTCCATCTTTTTGGTGCTGATTGATTTATAGAAATACCCAAACACTATTTGAAGCCGAGGTGGGTAAATAAAATAGTTGGTCAAAATGGTTAAATACTTTTTCTTTTACCAAAAATAAACTGTAAATATATATTGTTTAATAAAAAAAATCAATCTGAGTTTTGTGCAGTTCACAAATGGTTTCTGAAAGGCAATTTCAAAGTAAATGTTTCTCAAATATTCTGAGCAGTGACTGCTTCATTAGTAAACATGTAACACTTGATCAAAGAAATGTGCGGCTTGCATGCTCGAACTTCGGTATGCATGCTGAATTTTTATGTGCACCAGATTCTTTTATGTAGAGAGAAGCGCTTATGAGTCACATCAGTTAGGGCTTTTGTGCTTGTTCCTTCCATCTCCCCCAACCCAGCCCCTTATTTTCTCTTCCTTTTTTACTCCTAACTCTCCCTCATGTGTGTCCCTCACATGTGTGTCCCTCATGTGTGACTCTAGTATGTGTCATTATTTTATTTCTGTCTACATCCTAAACTTGTCTCCTTGGATAAGCTTCAGCTGGTCACATGTTTATCTTTTCACTTGAAAATATACCCATGACTACCAACTTTATTATTCTTAAATATGTTTTGGTGTTTGGGGCACTGGAGACTGAATGCAGAGCTAGCCACTCTCTCTCTACCACTAACACATCCCATTTTTTTATTTTGTTTTGTTTTGTTTTTCAAGAAAGGGTTTCTCTGCAGAGCCCTCCCTGTTCTGGAACTCACTCTGTAGACCAGGCTAACCTCAGGCTCACAGAGATCCTCCTGCCTCTGCCTCCCTGCTGGCTTCCTGCCTAAGGACTAGCTCTTATAGTACCAGAAGGTGCCACACAAGCTTCCAAGGAAGGGAAGCAAGTATTAGTCCTAGATAGCTATTGATATCTCTGAACTATAACAGTGATCAGCATGGTGTATTGATCCCAAGAGTACAATAGTAGCATATGTACCTTGTCAGTGACCAACAGCTCTCTAATTGGGCATAAGACATACTCAACACGAGGAAAACCATCACTGGCCAACAACTGGGGCTAGTGAGGCCACATGTCTTGGATGAGAACCTACTAAATGAGCACGATTCTTAACGACTAGGTTTGAGATATGTATTCCTATGCCACAGATAAGTATACCTCTCACTTCCCATCAAAGAAACTTCTCCTTTGCAACAAAGGTGAACCATTTTGGAAAGCACAACTGTCCAAAATGCAACGAACAAGGGGGTCTTGTGTGCCCAGCCCCAATGGACACATCCACACCTCAAGTCTCAGATAACATCACAGAAGAGGAGACAGAGAGGTTGTAAGTGCCAGGAGAACAGTATGTCTGCCATGAGACTGCCTCCCCTAGAAATGTTAGGAAGCTACACTCATCAAATCTCACCAACATGGCTGCCTGAACAAGACCTGAACAAGAGTAACAGCAATAGACAGGTCAACATTGAAGTGGAAAATCTGATAGGGCCCCAAGCACAGACAAAGAGCTATGGGCAACTAATTAATGCCAAAAACTGGAGAAAATAGCCTTTCCTCGGCAAAAGTCCCCGAATTGGCCACGCAATACTAAGGGGTGAAGTCTGAGATCATATACATACAAGTAACACTTCTAACTGAGCGATCGGGGTTTATGTATTTAGGAAGTGTGAGTGTGTGTGGGATGAGGAAAATTAACAATTAAAGAAAGAGGTCAGATATATAATTGTGAGAGAAAGGAGGAGGTCTGTGGGAGGTCTGTGGGAGAGAGGAAAAAGAAAGAGGAAATGATGTAATTATATTTTAATTTCAATTTTAAAAAAAGACAACAGTTTTTAACCTGGTGGGTGGATATACACAGTAACCTGACTCAACAGGTAAAAGGGCTTGCCACCAAGCCTGACCAAAGGAGAAAAACAATTGCCACAAGTTGTCCTCTGACCTCCACATATGTACAGTAGCACATGCCTGCCCATACACATAAACATGCACAAAGAAAATAAATAAAATTTTTATTTTAAAGTCCGTGTAGCCTTTCCTTTTAGAAAATGAGACCACAAAACTTCACACAGAGCAAGGTGTCAGTCTCATCCCCTGGCCCAGAAATCTTCCACCCTGTGTCTTCTACACTATGGCTTCCATCACTATAGATTCCATCACTATGGCTTCCAACCAATGGCTTCCATCACCATGGCATCCATCACCATGGCTTCTCTCACTATGGCTTCTCTCACTATGGCTTCCATCACTATAGATTCCATCACTATGGCTTCCATCACTATAGATTCCATCACTATGGCTTCCATCACTATGGCTTCCATCACTATAGCTTCCATCACTATAGCTTCCATCACTATGGCTTCCAACCTATGGCTTCCATCACCATGGCTTCTCTCACCATGGCTTCCATCACTATGGCTTCCAACCTATGGCTCGTAGAGTGAATTCTTTAACACATTGAATTTCACACATGAATATTTGAGTATGGAGTAAGAAAAGTAACGCTTTGATTTGAAGACAGTCTAAGGTGATTCTGTGGTCCCTGCCTCTGTCTATTAGATTGAGGGAGCCACTCCCAATGTGTCCTGAAGCTCAATCCTGGGGAGTGGCCAGGCCAAATGCACTCTCCCACTAGATCCTGTGAGATGCCTATATCTGGGTGCCCTGTCTCCTTTTGATACATCTTTCTCACTGGGCTTGGTCCAGCTTGAGGACTGTCTGAAATGTGCCTAGTATCTTTGTTAGAGGGAGCATCCCCTGACTCCTAAACAAGCAAAGGTTGGTGGGGTGAGATCTCCAGGGATCTGTCTCAATGGCAGAACTGTCCTCACAGACTGCCGATGTCCTTTTTACTGGGGAATTGAGACTATTTTTATCTTTCAATACCAATGATTGTTAATTTATGTGTTTTTGTTGTTGTTCCTGTTGATTCCTGTTATTTTGTTGTTGCTCTCTATATGCGTCCGTGCGTGCGTGTGTGTGTGTGTGTGTGTGTGTGTGTAGTACATGTATGTGGTATTTATGTGGTATGTATAATGTGTGTACATGTGTGTATGCACTTGTTTTGTGTGTACATTCACCTATGTGTGCTCATTTAGAGACTAGGGGTTCAACCCAAAACCTACTTTCTATTACTACCACGTGATCTCTTTTTAAAAAAAAGCAGGGTCTCTTGCTGCACCTGGAGCTCACCATTCAGTCAGAATAACTAGCCAGTGACTAGACTGGATCTGCCTGTCTCCCACACCGACACTGGAGTTACACTTGTGTGCCACCCTTCCTGGCTTCTACATGGCTGCTTCAGATCCAAATTCAGGTCCTCATTCTTTAGCAACAAGTACTTTACCCCTTGATCACTAATAGAGAAAATACCTAACAGCTGGATCTCATGGAGGCATTTCCTCAAGGGAAGCTCCTTTCTCTGTGATAACTCCAGCTTGTGTCAAGTTGACACACAAAAGCAGCCAGTATAAGATCTAAAAGAACTGATCTTGCAGAAGCCTAGAATAGAGGGAAAGTGACCAGAGACTAGGGAGAGAGAGCAGGGAGGTGGGAAAATGTGCCCAAAAGTGAACAGTGGAGAGAAATCAGCCCTGGTGGTTTAAGGCTCAGCAGAGCAAGCATGGCCAACTCTAGACCATTCTGTACTACGTGATGATAGTTCCAAGAAGTTTAGTATGTTCTCCACATAAAGAAATAATCAACATTTAAGGTGCCATACAGGCTAATTGACCTGAGATGTACATTGAGCCATACATACACATAATATAAAGATTGTGTATATAAAAAATAAATAATCAAATCAAGCAGGGCAGCACGTGTCTGTCATGTCAGGACTTAGGAGAGTGAGGGAGAAAGTCAAAGCCAGCCTGAACTACTTACAAGGACCTTTTTAAAAAAAAGTAAGGAAGATAGTAAACAGGAAAACATTTGATACTAAGTTAACAAAAATTATGGCTGCTCTATACTCTGTAGAGATAAAAAGATATACACACAGATACAGAGGAGTGGGGAGGGGGCAGTGTAGACCTTGATTCAGGTCAGAGTCTATGGAACTCGAGATAACTAGAGGCAGGTAGAAAATATAGAGACTTGGGGTGACCTTTGTTTTTAGGGTCAGGCAGCTGAGTGCGAAGCTTCCTGAATTAAAGACTTCTGTTGCTTCTCTGTTCAAAGCCAGGGCACAGAAGCTCAACGCTTTCTGGGCTCCTGAGCCAACAAGATCTGGATTGATGACTGAGATCGAAGACAAGACTTCTTCAGGATGAATTGGAGACTGGAAGGCATGCCTGTTAGATGAAGCATTGCCTGTATCTGACAAGTGTACGTCAGAACAACCATCCTGAAGGAGAGCTGTCAACGATAGGCAGCTAATCATTTGCAGGCTCATTACAGCTCTTCTCTCTTCTCACCTACGTGAACCTACGTCACTGTAGTGGCGCTGGAGTCACATCAACTCACCTCTTCCTTGCAAGGGATCTATCAGCCAGAGGAGCTGTCTCTGTCATCTACATCCCCACAGATACCCAGGCAGCAACTTCCTTTAGTACTGGAGACGAAGTATTCTTTCCAAGGATGTTTACAGTACAGAGAAGTCTGAGGTTTTCTCCGAAAACTGAAGACAGCGTGCTGTAGTTTTACAAGACTTCCCGTGGTCTGGTCTTCATTTTTAAACACTTCACAAAGTGGAATAGCCAGGAAGTGGTAGATTTTAAAAATGATGTTCATGACTATTTCCAAATTACCTTTGATGAGGTCTAAGACAATTTCCCACAAAGTACTTAACAATTCTCAACCACATCTTATTGTGCTTTAGTAATTTTGGTCTCTTAACAGCTATAACGTAAAATGCACATAGTGGGTGTACTGGCTGGTTTTTTTGTGTCAACTTGACACAAGCTGGAATTATCACAGAGAAAGGAGCCTCAGTTGAGGAAATGCCTCTGTGAGATCCAGCTGTAAGGCATTTTCTCAATTAGTGATCAAGGAGGGAGGACCCCACCCATTGTGGTGCCATCTCTGGGCTGCTGGTCTTGGGTTCTATAAGGAAGAAAGCTGAGCAAGCCAGGAGAAGCAAGCCAGTAAGCAACATCCCTCCATGGCCTCTGCATCAGCTCCTGCTCCCTGACCTGCTTGAATTCCAGTCCTGACTTCCTTTGGTGATGAACAGCAAAGGGGAAGTGTAAGCTGAATAAACCCTTTCCTCTCCAACTTGCTTCTTGGTCATGATGTTTGTGCAGGAATAGAAACCCTGACTAAGACAGTGTGTATTGTCTGAAAGAAAGAATGAAATACAAAAAGGGAAATTCAAATGTACCTTCATGTCAGAGCTTCAACTGTAATGTCCCCCAAATGAAGACTTCTGTCTAAAATATCAATCGTAATTGATAAGGAGAGAATGACCACTCTGGTGCCACATAGTGAGAGTGTGCATATAGACATTTGGGAAAAGTGAAATAAGGACATTTATTTATTAATTCACAATTGGAGGGACAATGTGCCCTGAGAGTATCAAAGAGCAGGGCTCACTTCAAGGACAGCTAAATGAATGGTCCTTTAATTCCAGCTTACATACATAACCACAAAAGTCTTTATATATGAAGAGATACATGCACAGAGAAAGAGACTGACATGAATAAGAGAGACTTCTTATGAAATTGATTCACGTGACTATAGAGGTCAAGAAGTCCCGGGGCGATCCCTCAGCTGTCCCAGAGTTAATCTTGATTCATGAAATACTAGCTTAAGTGGGAGGTATGAAATACTGGTTTCAAAGAAATTACTGTAGCCAAATAAAGTATAGAGTAGTCTAAAAGTTTCTGTCTCCTTTAATTTTTTTAATCTTTTTATTACAATTATTTTTTATGTGTGTGCACATGTGCCTGGGCCATAGCACAGCAGAAGAATTCAGAGGACGGCTTCTCAAAGTTTGCTCCTTTCACTGTGTAAGGCTGGGGGTGGAACCAGGGTTACCAGCCTTGATCACCAGATTTGGCAGCAAGCACCTTTACCCACTGAGACGTCTTAGGGACCCCATGGCCCTTTTCTATAATGCAACGAACTTGACTGACAAAGGCTAATTGCAACCACTAAGAGGGAAAAGACAGGATTTCTATGTTCACATAGGTCAAAAATTGGGACAAAATATGGGGGAATATGAAGTTTGAACACTTTAACAAAGAAGTATGAGACCAGCCAGCAAGTGTGACAATGAGGACAATATTCTACATTGTCCTTCGTCCCATGTTGGCCTCGGAGCCTTTGATTCTCACTTTTCTTATCTGGCACTGATAAAATCCTTTCAATTCCTTGAGAACTGAATGACCCCCAAACCAACTGCCCTAGAGTCACAAGGCAGCCTCTCTGTGTCTCTGTGTGGGTTCCAGCATGCTGAGTTTCTCTGGCTTGATGGTAGACATCTCCAAACCCAGGACAAACTCGGCTTGTTTTAATTTCGCATTTGAGACTTGATCCTCTCATTTGAACACTGCTAAATCGTCTAAGAAAGCTCGACTAGCATTCCCATCTTTAAGCTTTGCAATGAAGGGTAGCACTCATTGCCCAACAGGTGCTCAGTGGATGGCGGGGCAGAGACTGCTGTCCTACTTGAAATAGAAGACAAGAGGCACTCGATGTCAGGCTGTGTACATGACGCCTTCTCCAGCTGGAAAGGCTTATTCAGAAGGAAGGAATCAGTCACAACGGCATGTCAGTGGAGGATCATCTGGCTGAAAACACTATTCATAAAAGAAAATTACAAAACCGTATGTGGGAGATAAAAAGAGTTACTGAAATCATTTGCATAAATAACGCTCTACTTCTCTGCTTTATAATTCGACAGCCTCTAGACAAGTAGCTGTTGTCTTTCCAGATCTATAAGGCAGGCTGCATAGTGTGCAGGTTTTAAGTCAGTCATCAAGTATCTATGCTCCCTCTCTCTGTGTCTCTGTCTCTGTCTGTCTCTGTCTCTCTCACACACACACATAAACATGTATATACCCTTGTGTATGAGCACATGCACATGTGAGCAGCAAACCTACAAATATTTATATTAAAGTATTTTAAATTGCAGAAGTGTGGTTAGGAGTCCACAAACTCAATACTAGCCCAATACCCAATGCTTACTAAATTTAATGGCTCCTCTCTCTCTCAACCTCTCTCTCTCTCTCTCTCTCTCTCTCTCTCTCTCTCT
>NC_141551.1:62150000-62200000 GCF_021556685.1 Rattus norvegicus | reverse complement strand
GCTCAGCCCACGTGAGAGATGTGAGAGGTGTGTCTTCTTATAGTACATGGGACTAACACAGAGACCCAGCACTAGACAGTGAAAGGTTCTGGAGCAGTCAGTTCAGATGGGATGTTTCCATCCAAGCCCTCTCCCCAAGGCTCAGGAATCTATGCAGAAAAGGAAACAGAGGATTGTAAGACCAAGGGCTGGTGGGTAACTCTAAAGAGACTGTCTTCTAGACACAACAGGACTGGTGCCCATATTAACTCTACTGACAGCATGCCCAGGACATAGGACCTCCACAGATTCAAGCAAAAAAGGGTCCCAGCACCGAGAAGGGGACCTGAACACAGGGTCCCACCCCCAACCAAGAAGCTATTTGCAATTAAGACTTCCTGGGAAAAGGAAAATCCATTTTCTTCAATGGAGTACCACTGTGTATATCAACCACAGTCTGTGAAAGTACCAATGCCTTGAATTAATTGACCAACACAAAAGAATCTCATTTTAGTTTGGTTTGGCTTTTTTGTTTTGTCTAGGTTTTTTTTTAATTGTATTTATTTGTTTGTTTACCTTTACCTGATTTTTTTTTTTTTGGTTCAAAAGAGAAAGAACAGGGATTGGGTGAGTAAGGAGGTTGTGAGAACCTGGGAAGAGTTATAAGGGGAAATACATTGTTCAAAAGAAAAATTGAAAAGAGTTTTTAATTTAAAGAAAAAATCCAATTCGAGGTAGAGATGCCTTCCTTCACTCACATCCCTTGACATCTATGACAGGCAGAAGAGTTGGCCCTGGGATCATGAGAAAGGGAAAACAGGCCGGGTCCCTCACCAGCTACAACACTGGGAAGAGTGGACCCAACACCTCTCCTGAACAGCAGGGTACAGCTGGCCTTAGTAGGGGGTCAGCTGGTGAGCCAGCCCCAAGGGCAGGAGAACAGCTGGGCTGACCAGCTTAGTACCTCTCAGGCCCAGATCCAGGGTTTTGAATTGTCTCACTCCAACATCTACCTATTGATGAGTGTGTGAAGGGGCTGGTCCTATAGATCCAAAGCCACAGAATCTACATGATATAGGGCAGCAAGCGGATATCCCAGAGGAGTCCCAAGTAAGATTTCAATATAAATACAGTATCAGAAAACAGAGAACGTGTTCCAGGCCAGGGAATCATTGCAGTGAACATTTGCAAGCAAAGGAGTGTGGACAAAAAGGTATACTGTGGGACACACCACAGCTTCCACAATGAGATTTTATTTCCTCTGTTGACAAGGAGGTTGCAAGGGTGGAGGGTGGACATAAGGGGAGGAGAAGATGAGCAGGATTGGGGTGTGTGGTATGAAATTCACAAAGAAACCAATAAAAAGTTTTCAAAAATTCAACTGATATAAAAAATATATATCTTCAGTAGAAGAGAAAGTGTAGTGAAGACCTAGTCCTGTGAAAGTCTGGTTCATTAAAGGAGAAGCAATTCTTTCTCAGTAAGGTGCTCACGGGACACCTTCTGGAAGAGCGGTCTTTTATCTCAGCCTTTAGTGCTGGCCAAGATTGGAACTATGTCCTCGGAAATCTCCCAGACACAAAGAACATTGGGAACCTCAAGTGCCAGACAGATGAGTGCCACCCAGGCAGCTGTGGATAGCGGCTAGGTGTTTTCGGGGACTGGGAAGCATTAAAATCTGACCTGTAGCTTCATGTTGACAAGGAAACATTGAAAAAAATCAACCCGAGTGTCTGACTCCCTGTCTGTGCACTGAGACTCCAATCTGAGAAGTGTCTTGCCCTGAATCCATCACTTTTTCTCTCTGTTACCTGAAATGTGCAGACACTTTGGAGCTGCCTCAGTTCTTTCAAGAGCCAAAGAAAAGAGCTCTTCTCTCTGTGTTACAAGGACACGATTTATGTCTAGATTGAAAGAGTAGACAAGACAGTCTAGTACTAGTAAATAGGGGTGAGTTGGGGCTTTATTCTATTCATAAGCGCATTCCAAGTGCATGCAGCGTATCTCTCGCTATATTTAGTGTATTCTATGTAGAGATTGATCCAATGTGAAAATAAACTGATATACTCAGTGTCATAGCAACTGTAGATCTTTGTTTAGGTGTTACCTATTTCCCTTGAATTTTTATTGGGTTTAAAAAGACTTTGTAGAGAGAAGTCTCAGTGGTTAAGAGCCCTCACTGTGCAGAGATGAGGACCAGAATCTAGGTCCTAACATCCAGGTAACACACATTCCCCACCAACACCTATAACCCCATATCCAAAAGATCTGATGCCCTCTTTTGGCCTCCATGCAGACAAAGGCTCACACATTCATATAGACTTAAGTACAGGCATGCACACACACACACACACACACAGACACAAATACACACACCCACACACACACACACACACACACACACACACACACTGTAAAAAGTCTTTATTTCCTAAAAGACAACTTTCTCCTTGAAGATTAGCCAGAGAGCCAAAGCACTTTTCTTTGAGAAGATGTCTATGTAGTTTCAATTATTCTTGCGTCAGTTCAGTGTACTGACAGTTAATGGGTCCTATCCTGCAAAGGCCACACCTTGCAATGAACAGCATCCTCTGCTGAACTCCTGCCCCCCTACTTAGTACTGCATAACTGGGCTTGCCCATGAGAATGCAATCTAGGAAAATATCAACTCTGGAAGAAATTAAATATTTTCCGAATGTATTCGGGTAACTGTTCCCATTAGATTAACAAATGATCGTCTCAGCTAAGAAACTATGGCAACTTGAGAAATCACCGCTGAGATCAGGATGGCTTTATCAAATTTACCCCACAGAAGAATGGCGCCATGGGCAGTAGTCACATAAGTGCCAATGTGAGTAGATAGCTCTGCAAATTCGCTCAATACGTCTGGGAAATGCAGGTCAACAATAGTGTCTCCTCAATTATGGAGAGTTATGTTTACCTGGGCCTTGGAGTTTACATCAACTGTCCAACAAATACACGACTGAGACCCAGGGACAGAGCCCTCTCCCTTGTCACTAATAGCACCACACAGTCTCGAATTCTCCCTCTGTCTTAACAGGATTTTCTTGTCTAATTACTTATTAAAACAGACTTTTCCCCCCTCATGAGATGAGCCTAACAGTGACAAGAGATCATTGGGGTCTGCCTGGCCTTAAAGAGCCCAGGAGCTGCTGGTGGGGGAGATGTAAGAGTCAAACTTCAGTGAGAAGTGGGACCCATGTGTGGTGAATGGGGTGGTAAAACCAGGAACTGGATTTGGATTAGGAGTTGTTTTCTCACTCGGCTTCTTTAGGGAAGAATGTGGCTATCGTCTGTCTTTGGTTCTGTGAGGAGGTGGGGATAGATGACACCAACTGCCAGGCTGACTTCCAGGCTCCATAGCTTCTGTGTGGAAAAGTAAATCAAATAGCAATGACTTTTGCCAAGAGCATCCCAGTGGAAGGACAGAACACACATCTGTTTCCCAGGAATACCGAAGTGCACCGGAGTGCTCTGGCCTCTGGTGACACTGCCATTGGCAACACTTACAGTTCCAGCCACCTTTTCCTTTTGTATTTTCTACTAGAAATTGGAAGGAGGTGGCCTTGAAAGATATGTTAGAAATTGGACTCCCAGTGCAAAGGCTTCAGAACAGAGAAAAGAAAAAGAGAAGACATCCAACGGAATACAGAATGAGAAGGAACTTCTCACACAGTCGCAGTGGCTCCAGGCCATGGTGGTTTTCCCCAGGCTCCCAAATCTCAGTGAAGCCACAGCGGGACCTCTGCTCCTGAAAGAAGCTAATTTCCAAGAAGCTCCCAGGACCTCAGTGTGAGTGTGGTCTGAGTGTACCTTGAAGGTATGCATGGTGTAGAATTTTAAGAGGCGAGCCCAAGCTATTGCAAGTGTTGCCTTCAGAGACATGTCTAGTAGTTCTTACAGTGCTTTGGTTAATTCTTACAGAAGAGTTGTTGTATACAGTATGCCTGCCTGCAGAAAATCAGTGTAGAGCTTCTTCAATGAACTAAAATAGAAGGTGCTAGAGGATCCAGAGGCACCTACATACCCACTTTTCTGTGGTACTATTCACAGTAACCAAGTCATGGGATTAGTCTCCAGACCTGTCAATAAATGGTGAATGGTTAAAGAGTGACATGTCATAGAACAGAGTATTACTCAGCCACAGGGAAGAATAAAATCATGTCACCTGTAGATGGATAGATGGAATTAGAAATCATCACTAATATTAAGCAAGCCAGACTCCAAAAGGAGAACACTGCCTGTTGTCTCTTACAGACAAAATCCAGGGTAGGGGAGGTGTGCAAAAAGATGGGTGAGTCTACAAGATGGGTCAGGAGGTGGAAGGGCTCGCTACACAAGCCTGATGATCTTTGTGTAGTCCCTGAAACCTACAGTTGAAGGAGAGAATGGACTCCAAAAAGTTATCTTCTGACCATCATACACATGGAGTAATACTCTGTGTGTCTGTGTGTCTGTGTGTCTGTCTGTCTGTCTGTCTCTCTCTCTCTCTCTGTGTCTCTTTCACACGCATACACGCATGTGCATACATATGCACATGTGCAAACACACAAATGATCCATAAAATATTTTTTGAAAAAACGAAGAGGAAGGATACCAGGGGAAGGAAGGTATTATATGAAAATGTATGGGGCAGAAATTATCAAAGCACGTTATACACATATATAGAAATATCATCAAAACTGTTCTTTTGTACAATTACTATATACTAATAAAAATTAGAGAAAAAGCACAGCTCTGGCCCCTCTGGCACCTGCTTCACCATTCGGCCTCTGCCTCCTACACTCACTCCTACCACCGTGATGACAACATCGCCATCAACCTGACTCCGGTTCCCTGCCCTCTAACCACAAAACTAAGAAAAGAACAGCTTTCTTTGACTTATATACTACCCATCCCTGGGTGTTTGTCAGGGTGATATATGGAATAACACAGTTGGCACGCTCAGCATCTGCTCGTAAGTTTCTCAGCCAAATAGCAGAGACCGTAAAGCATACGGTGGCTACCTTTACAACAGTGCTTCCAGCTCAACCCGCGGTGGGCAGCTGTAGAAAGACTCTCTTGTGCACCGTGTAGAAGCACCACCTGTCAATAAAAAGGCCTACGGCCAATGAGCTGAGGCAGGGTTAGAAGGTGGGACATCCAGCAGAGAAAGAGAGGAATTCTGGGAAAGAGTCAAGAATGAGAGACTCGCTGACTCTGGGGAAAACCTATGCAGGAAGCTGAAGAGAGATAACTAACCACGTGGCAGAAGTTAGACTAGAATAAATGGCTTAAATATGTTACAAGCTAGTCAGGGAACAAGCCCAAGCTTATGGCTTAGTCAATTATTCAGAAATAATCCATTCTCAGTCGTTACTTCAGGAAACGAAGAGGCCAGGTAGAAAAAAGCTCGTGGGCTACGGGTAACAGCAGGTTCCATCAAGACGTGTCAGGATGCTGTTGGAACATGGGAGTAATGGATATTGCCGGACAAAAATAACCCCTTCCTCCAATAGCTCTTAATCACTATAATGTCCTTTCTCCCTGATTCCCGGAACCTGTACAGAGGTCCCAGAGATGATGCATAAATAAAGCTATTTTTCTAGCAATACCAACAAAGCTCGAAGGACAGGAAGCCAAGAAGCCACTGGACAGGCACAAAAAATGATTTTGGAGGTGGGTGACAGAATCGAAATTAAACTTAGGAGAATTTAAAGCTTTCACCAAACCTTTAGTTTGTTTTAAGTTGGAAAGAATTCTGGCTTTAGATGTGTAGGATGTTGTTGGGTTTTTTGCTTGTTTGTTTGTTTTTCTGGTCTTCACTGACCAGAAAAAGTATCATCTTCACAACAAAATAAAACAGCAAGTTTAGCATTGAAAGTGAACACCTTAGGACTGGTTTGCGTCTTTTAGTGTTTGGATTTCTGAGTCTCATCAGATGCCGGGTTAGCGGTAAATCCAAATGCCACCCCAGGGAAGTTACTAGAAAATGGAAGATATTCATCCTATTTATGCCCACCTGACTCCCAGCCAGCAGTGCGAACACGCCACGGGCTTTGTGCTGATTGTTCTTGAGCAAAAGAAGTTGTGCTGTCCGTGCGGGATGGGAAGGGTGCCAGCCTTCAGGTCAGGAAGCAATGCCCATGTGAATATGCAATCCTCGCTGCACAGACCTCTGAGAGAAGACTCAGGAGACTGCGAAGGGAAGCTGCTACTAAGTCAGGGTCCCCAAGCTGGAACCTGAAGAATCAAGGCTGGGAAGACAATGGATGTTTTTGTTTTCAATTTATTTACATATAAAAAACTAAATAATAACAAAAGACAGCGAGAAAGAGTATGTTTCTATTAGCCCTACCTTGAAGTAGATAGGTCATTTTCTCTCTGTGACCCTAATGGATGTTTGCTTGTTTGGGTTTTTCTCCCCCCTCCCCCTTTTTTTGTCTGTTTGTTTGTTATTCCGTTTTGTTTTTAAGTATAAAGCATTAGTATCTTTACTGTGACATAAGGCAGTGCTTATGTAACTCATTTTAATGTAAAAAAACATTTTATGTACAACTTCAGAGAAACAGACAGCATGAACATAAGAATGGGCTGTAATTCAAATGCTCAGAGTTAGTGGATAAACTGGAAAATATTTTCTCTGTAGAAAATAGTAGGGGCTGGGGATTTAGCTCAGTGGTAGAGCGCTTACCTAGGAAGCGCAAGGCCCTGGGTTCGGTCCCCAGCTCCGAAAAAAAAGAACCAAAAAAAAAAAAAAAAAGAAAAGAAAATAGTAAAAATGATACCATTTCCCAGTAAGCCCATTTAAAGTGGATAACAGCTGAATTATACATATAAAATACTGTTCTCATTCTGGGATCCAGAACAAACCTTATCTTTATTTGTTCAAAGGACTGTGTTTTACTTCAATTAAGTTGGGTAAATGAAATTCCTATTAATCTTTCCCCTCACTGTTTGGTTTATGGTAGATCATTTTTCTATAGGTTAACTATAATTCTACTTCAGGGGACAGGCAGCAAAGAGGAAATAGAAACTTCCAAGTAGAGAGACAAGGAGAGAGACCAGGAGCTGGCAATGAAAGTAGAAAATCCCCAAACACAGGCCAGAAACAAAGTTTTAGTAAAGCCTTGACCATGAGTAGCGCAGGAAGGAACTGTCCACAGTGTGGACTCTGATGCCCTTCAACGCCCTTGGACACGGTCCAAGCACTCAGTGCCCGTCGCCATCCTCAAAAGCCTCATTCCTTTTGGATCATTTTTTTCAATCTCTTCTTCCTGCAGAGAGAGACAGGCTTCTAAACGGCTTCATCTCACCCCCATCACCTGTCTTCATTTTGAAAAAGGATAGGAAGTCATTGCGTCTTTATTCCAACATGTTGTCTAGACTTACAAAGAGATGTGAGTTTCAAGTCGAATGGAGTCATTGCTTTTAGTTGCACATGTTCACGGGTAATAGTATGGCATTTCAATATGTCTGGGCTTTCTAATGATCAGATTGAGTTAATTTGCATATCTTTCAGACACCCCTGAGAATCTAGTAGAAAAGACTCTTTACCCAGAGGCTTCTAAATAAGTGTGCAGATGTACTTATTGGGACACTCATGAGTCACCCCACCACCAGGAAATCAAATAAGGATGGCGTAAGTGTGTGACTACAAGATCCTTTGCCTCGGGTCAGGCAGGGTTCACTCTACACAGCTCACTTTCTTCTGAACACACCTCACCCTGTGTTCCTTACATTATGTGATTGAACACCTTGCCTCCATTTTCTTACAGTGAGCAGTTTCAGAAGACTCAGCCTTGGAACAGCTCAACTCTAAAAATTAGCCCCAAATCCTCTCAGCCAGTCATTTCATATACGAAACTTCCAAAAATTTTTAATAAGGACAAAATAACAAATGCAAAGCAAAGGTGATATATATTAGATATTAGATATTATACTTGTATGTTATAATATATTGGATATTAGATTTTATATTTTATATGTTATATGATATATTAGATATTGGATTTTATATTTTATATTATGTATTTATATTATATATTATACTTTATGTAAATGTTTTATATTTGTATATGTGATATAATTTATATGTTATGACATATAATATATATTGTATAGAATATATATAAAACAGATTTTTACTGGCTACTTCAGCAAGTAAAGCAGACAAGACTATTGAAAATAAATCTATTGCTTTCCCATCTTCTTTTCCTATCCACTTACACTAAAACAAATGCCTTTCCTTTCCTGTCCCTGAGTCAAATATAACCTCGACATTATAAATTCAAGCAACCTTTACACAGTCACATGGAGAATGTTTTAGCCTCCTGTCAAAGCAGGCTAAGACATGGTCAGTGTCATGCCCTGGCCTTCATAGGCTGCCAAGGGCCAGCAGGCAAAACTACACTACACCCTACCCCTGACACTACAGTGAAGGTCCTGGGAGTTACCTCCCAAACACGCTTTCCTCCTGTGTTTGCCCTTTCTTGTCTCCTTAAAAAGACTAGAAGAATACTTCCCATCTTCAGGACAGTACAGCCTGGTCACTGAGTTCTGGCTATAACACAGGAAAATGATGCTTTTCAAACCCCACTGACAGAGCATCACTGGGGAGCTTGTTACAGGAGAAGCCCTAAGTAGATCAGGGCCTGGGATTTTCATTTAAATCAGTTTACAGAGGCAGAAGGTGCTGTGATTTGAAGACCTTCTTTGATTAGGAAGCCATTAAAGGATCTCTGGCAGGGATGTCTCCCCTTGATTCCCAAAGAGGCAGGCAAGCACAAGGAGAAGAAAGCTCTTTGACCATCCTCTGCCTTTAGGACAGCATTAAGACAAAGAAGAGCATGAGGCCTTTTCAGCCATCTTGTATCCTGAAGGGGAGGAAGCCAGCATGTTGAAGAACCAGCAGAGCAGATTAGGAAGTGACTAGCTGTGTGGTGGTATCATTGTGTCTCTGATGTGAACTCATTTTTGAAACCTCCTACTTCTAAACTTATTTTAATGGGATGGTAAATATTTTGATTGTGGTCTAATAAAACTTAATATAAAGAGATGATACCAGAGCAGGTGAAATAACTCAGTAAATCCTTGCCATAAAGGCATAAGGATATGAGGGTTCTGGGGGATTGGGTGGGTTTTGGAAGGAGAAGTTGTTTGTTGGTTTGTTTTTTTAAGTTGGTCAAGGCGGCAAGGGTTTGTAATCTTAGCCTTGGGAAGCAGGAGAAATATAGATTCCTGAGTCTTGTTGGTCAGTCAGTCTAGCCTACTTGGTGAGTTTTAAAAGGTCAATGAGAAACTGTCTCCCACAAACAAGGTGGATAGTTCCAGAGAACTAGTCAAGCTTGTACTCATCATATATATACAAATGTCATCATATATGTACATGTCATATATATATACATGTCATCATATATATGCATATACGTACATGAGTACATACACAGTGAGAGAAAGAGATGATTCTAATTCCTTCCTTATAATAAACGGACTATATTTTTAAAGTATTTTTTCCAAAGAGTTCTCTCCTGTAAAATGTTAACACTTCTCTAAGTTGAAGAAAATAGAATGACCAAAATTACATCTCCATGTGGGAATACCAAGGTTAAGAGAATCCACGCATGTAACTAACACCAAGGAAAGTGCTGTGGTCTCAGCATAAGCTGACCTGAGAGAGATGTCAAGAGATTATATAATTACAGGGAAATGTCAAGGAGTACACATCCTGTTCCTGAGGAAATGCAGACACTGTTTTTTCACTCAGCCATCACTCACCTTAGACAGAGTCATCCTAAGAGGCAGTGAGGAGCAGGAAGAAGCATTTTCATGTTTGGACAGAGATTTATTGGTTTCTGACTATGATTGATCACAGGACAGCAGACAGTGGAATGCTCAGCAAGCCCAGGGAAAGATACCCTGTGGCCGATATGACAGCTTTAGGCGTGTTGAGCAGGAGCCTTCCACATTTAAGGGACACGGGAACAGGAGAGGCCACAAAGTGGCCAGTGTGAAGGAGTCCACAAGCAATACATTTGAGACCCTTAGCTGAGCTGTTCCCAAACACCTACTATGTGCCAACTCTGCCCTAATTGAACGTGGCCTGGGGAGGGGCTAGAGTAGATTAAGGAAGAGCAGGACAGTGGGGCTTCACCTAGGCAGCAATGGAAAAGTCATCACTGCTGTTGAGTAAAGACTACAGTGTGGCCTTTTGAGAAGAAGTGTCCATAGTCCTATAAGGAGCCCCTCTCCTCTGTAAGGATGCCCAAAACACCCATCGGTTCCCCAGAGTGAACTTGGATGGAACCACACACACCTCAGTTTGTTGTTGGGACCTTAGGAAGAAGGAAGGGAACACTTTGCTATTCCTCCCCCTAAGAGAAAGAATTCTAGCACACTCAGTATCTGCATGTCTCTTCTACATAGCATTCCACATGTCGCATCTTCCCTCAACCCACACATTTCACTTGTTTGCCTTAAGTATAACACACAGGATGCTGACTGACTTAGTCAGGGTTTCTATTTCTGCACAAACATCATGACCCAGAAGCAAGTTGGGGAGGAAAGGGTTTATTCAGCTTACTTCCACATGGCTCTTCATCACCAAAAGAAGCCAGGACTGGAACTCAAGCAGGTCAGGAAGCAGGAGCTGATGCAGAGGCCATGGAGGGATGTTACTTACTGGCTTTTTCCCTGGTTTGCTCAAGAACCCAAGACCACCAGCCCAGGACGGCACCACCCACAATGGGCTGGGTCCTCCCCCCTTGATCACTAATTGAGAAAATGCCTTACAGCTGGGCCTCATGAAGGCATTTCCACAACTGAGGCTCCTTTTCCTGTGATAACTTAAGCTTGTGTCAAGTTGACACACAAAACTAGCCAGTACACTGACTTTGGTGTCCATTCCACATAGCCTATAAGGCCCATCTACCCTATTCACTGATCTTTTTGCTTTATGACACAATGGAATATGCCATCTTACAATGGCTATGTGAAATATATCTCTGAATATTTTCCCCCAAACGTACTGAGCCAATAAGTGACCCTGGAATGACATAAGGAAATCCCTGAGATGTACTGATGGAACTCACTAGACCAGCAAAGATGCATTAAACTGTCAACACAGCTGTTTCTCCGTCATGTTGGGGCTGGACCAGATGATTCCCTTTGATAGAGTCTCTTTGGAAATATATTTCTGTACAAATGAAGCAGTATCTGGGATTCACAGAGTAGTAAAAAGAAATGTATTGAGACTAGAGAGATGGTTCAGTAGTTAAGAGCACTGACTGTTCTTCCAAAGGACTGCTCGTCCTGAGTTCAATTCTCAGCAACCACATGGTGGCTCACAACCAGCTGTAATAGGATCCAATGCCTTCTTCTGGTGTGTCTGAGGACAGCAACGGTGTACTCATACATAAAATAAATAAAATCTAAGAGAGAGAGAGAGAGAGAGAGAGAGAGAGATGTATTGCATAAGTCTAAAAGTAAGGCATTATATGGTAATGTCTTATTTATTTAGAATTATTCAGTATTCAGAAAAATGGGAAAAAAAGATAAAATAATTCTAGGAACCACAGACTTCACTTGTGTTTTTACAGATATAAAAATGCATTTCCATGTTTAAAATATTTTTCTGAAATCACATAATTATCCACCAAACATTGCAGAGCACCATAATTTTGTACCAACAATTCTCTAGTAAAAATAGGAATGTTAAATTGTCTTTCTCAGGATACATTATTTTTGTAGTTATATACTATCTTTATATAATAGTATATTAAGGTTATACTATTTTCAAAGCAGTTTTATATGCTGGTAAACATCTGAAGAAATGTATCATATAATGGGATAGTATATGGTCATATTTTACTAGATACTTTTGAACGTTTATTAAAATGATTATTTCCAAAAGTGTGTAAAGATTTAATACCAAAATGAGTTGTCCTTATTCTTTTTTTTGTCCTTATTCTTATACAATGTAACATAGTATTTACACTACATTACAATTACAGGAACAGTGAGACAAAACATACTCTGTTGTTATAAAATAAACCTTTTTTTTTTTTACAAAGAAGCCTAGACCTTATTGATAGAAAATTCCTGTTTCTCACCTTGTTGGGAAGTAAAAGAAAATGGTAACTTTTAAAGAAGGCAAATAATGGAATTCAAGTCTAGGCGGAAGTGTAGAATGTTCGGTCTATTTTTTGTTAGCTTTCAACTAACTTTCTTTGTACTCTTTATTGATATATCACCTAGCCACCAAAACATCCCACCTGCTCCTCTTCTGTAACTCCCTTTACTTCCAACTCTTACTGTCCTTCCCTTTCCCCCAGATGCACCTGCCTCATGTGTCCCTCAATGGGACTGCTACTAAGTGACTGATTGGTTATCTAATAACTCCATTCTAGTGGGGAATACGATTCATGCAAAAGTTTCAAACTCATGACAATTTAATGTTTCTCATCTCTGACTCAAGTTCTTTTTGATACTAACCTCAGTGAAATACATTAAAAAATGGAGAATACCAAAAATAAAATATGCTAGAAGAGAATGCAGTTCTATTCAGATAAGATGGCTTCTCCCACTATAGAAGTCTCAAATAAAAGCAGACACCTGGTCTACCTCCCAGTGAGGACATCCTATCACAAGTTCACACAGGTGTCCTTAGGTAACTTCCCTGGTCGGCAAAGTGTTTGGTCTCCTATTAGCCTCCCGTTATTATTAGGTTAGGTTCTTATGGATTTTTTTAAGTTAGGACAGAATGGAATGGGTCCCATAGTAGCATTTGAATGTGCATACATCATTATACTTTGTTCATATGTGTTCCATCCATTTCTAAATATCCTGTCTCATGTCCCCTCTTCCCTTTTCCCCCAAATAGCCCTCTCTTCTGCCTTCAAGTGACACGTGTGCCATTGTGGCCTTCTTTTTCAATGTTTCTGTTGAGTTTCCTTTCTCATTGACCTCAAGCAGCTTCGCTAACCCATATAAGTCAGCAGAGGCTGTAACCAAATCCTGGGATGCCAGGATAACCACTGAGAGCAGTCTGTTCTCTGCCAGTTTCTTTTCATAGTAAATTGTGATGCTCCTACTTCATTCACACGGTCATTATAGGAAGAAAGCAATATACATTTGTATTTTAAAAAAAACTAAATTCATGCTCACACCTATAATAAATAATTAGTCATTAATTATATTTTTATTCTATCCCTTTCCTCATAGACCTATGAGAAAGAGGAGTTGTGAAGATTCTAAGAGCTAGGGGTGGTGGGTGACTCCAAGGTAACAACTTTTCCAGAACCAGCAGGGCAGACATACATAGGAACTCACAGAGACTGCAGCATATTGTGCAAGACCTGAACACCTTCAGCCTGAAAAATCCCAGCACAAAAGAGAGGTGGGCACTAAGTCTCACTCCTAGCCAAGAAGCTATTTTTTAAAAATGATAGCTTTTGGGAGAGAGAAAATTAAGTTTCTCCAATGGAGTGACACTGGATGTATCAACCACGCCTCATCTCAGGAGTATTTAGCCAACACAAATCTGATTCTGTGCTTTCAGATCGTTCTGCTTTTATTTTTGTTTTGAGTTTGGGGAATGTTTTTAAAAGAGAGAAAGAACATGAAGTTGAGTGGATAGAGAAAGAGGGAGTATCTGAAAAGAGTTTTGGGGGGTGGGAAAGAATATGAAATAAATACACTATGAAATTCACAAAGGATATATTTTGAAGTTTGAATTTTTAACATTTTTAAATTTTAATAAATGTTTTTAAAATTTAAAAAACCCTCAGAAGGTCACACTCCATCCCATAGATATGTATAAATATCATGTATCAATTTAAAATGAAAATAAGAATAGAAATATTATTGTAATATTTTTATAACATTTTACTTGTTTATTTCATTTTTATGTGTACGAGTGTTCTGTCTGTTTGTATGTGTTTGCACCACAGGTGTACTGGATGCCTCTGGAGGTCAGAAGAGGGCATCAGATCCCTGGAACTAGAGTTGCAAATGATTGTGAGCCACCATGTAAGTTCTGGGAACTGAACCAAGGTCCTCCTCTGTGAGAACAGAACTACTAGACCATCTCTCTAGTCCCTCCTTGGAATGTTCTAATAGTTGCTATTTTATTTATTGTGTTGCTGTGATAAAATACCAGGACCAAAAGCAACTTAAAGAAGAAAGGTTGTGGTTCCAGAGGGATGGAGAACCCATCAAAGACTGAAAGGCACAGCTTGCTGTGTTTACCGGAAGTCCCACACCGGCGGATCCCGGACCGCAGCAGCTCTCTGCTCCCAAACCCCGTGGGAGAGAGACCTCACCGCCTGATCAAGTGGGCACTCCTGAGGCTGCAGAGCGGAGGAGACCACCAACACTGCCCACCCCTGCCCACATCCCTGGCCCAAGAGGCAACTGTATAAGGCCTCTGGGTTCCCGTAGGGGAGGGCCCGGGAGCGGCAGGACCCCTGCGTCTGAGACACTGCCGGAACCTGAAGGAAACAGACCGGATAAACAGTTCTCTGCACCCAAATCCCGTGGGAGGGAGAGCTGAACCTTCAGAGAGGCGGACACGCTTGGGAAACCAGAAGAGACTGCACTCTGTGCACATCCAGGCGCCAGAGGAAAACACCAAACGCCATCTGGAACCCTGGTGCACGGAGGCTCCTGGAAAGAGCGGCGCAGATCTTCCCGGTTGCTGCCACAGCGAGGAGGACTTAGGCAGTACCCCACGAGCAAACTTGAGCCTTGGAACTGCAGGTAGGACCAACTTTTCCCCTGCAAGAAACCTGCCTGGTGAACTCAGGACACACAGAGGCAAAATTCCTCTAAGGCCGGGCACTTCCTGTGTTTACCGGAAGTCCCACACCGGCGGATCCCGGACCGCAGCAGCTCTCTGCTCCCAAACCCCGTGGGAGAGAGACCTCACCGCCTGATCAAGTGGGCACTCCTGAGGCTGCAGAGCGGAGGAGACCACCAACACTGCCCACCCCTGCCCACATCCCTGGCCCAAGAGGCAACTGTATAAGGCCTCTGGGTTCCCGTGGGGGAGGGCCCGGGAGCGGCAGGACCCCTGCGCCTGAGACACTGCCGGAACCTGAAGGAAACAGACCGGATAAACAGTTCTCTGCACCCAAATCCCGTGGGAGGGAGAGCTGAACCTTCAGAGAGGCAGACACGCCTGGGAAACCAGAAGAGACTGCACTCTGTGCACATCCAGGCGCCAGAGGAAAACACCAGACGTCATCTGAAACCCTGGTGCACGGAGGCTCCCGGAAGGAGCGGCGCGGATTTTCCCGGTTGCTGCCACAGCGGAGAGGACTTGGGCAGTGCCCCACGAGCAAACTTGAGCCTTGGAGCCACAGGTAGGACCAGCTTTTCCCCTGCAAGAGACCTGCCTGGTGAACTCAAGACACAGGCCCACAGGAACAGCTGAAGACCTGTAGAGAGGAAAAACTACACGCCCGAAAGCAGAACACTCTGTCCCCATAACTGGCTGAGAGAAAACAGGAAAACAGGTCTACAGCACTCCTGACACACAGGTTATAGGACAGTCTAGCCACTGTCAGAAATAGCAGAACAAAGTAACACTAGAGATAATCTGATGGCGAGAGGCAAGCGCAGGAACCCAAGCAACAGAAACCAAGACTACATGGCATCATCGGAGCCCAATTCTCCCACCAAAGCAAACACGGAATATCCAAACACACCAGAAAAGCAAGACCTAGTTTCAAAATCATATTTGATCATGATGCTGGAGGACTTCAAGAAAGACATAAAGAACTCCCTTAGAGAACAAGTAGAAGCCTACAGAGAGGAATCGCAAAAATCCCTGAAAGAATTCCAGGAAAACACAATCAAACAGTTGAAGGAATTAAAAATGGAAATAGAAGCAATCAAGAAAGAACACATGGAAACAACCCTGGACATAGAAAATCAAAAGAAAAGACAAGGAGCTGTAGATACAAGCTTCACCAACAGAATTCAAGAGATGGAAGAGAGAATCTCAGGAGCAGAAGATTCCATAGAAATCATTGACTCAACTGTCAAAGATAATGTAAAGCAGAAAAAGCTACTGGTCCAAAACATACAGGAAATCCAGGACTCAATGAGAAGATCAAACCTAAGGATAATAGGTATAGAAGAGAGTGAAGACTCCCAGCTCAAAGGACCAGTAAATATCTTCAACAAAATCATAGAAGAAAACTTCCCTAACCTAAAAAAAGAGATACCCATAGGCATACAAGAAGCCTACAGAACGCCAAATAGATTGGACCAGAAAAGAAACACCTCCCGTCACATAATTGTCAAAACACCAAACGCACAAAATAAAGAAAGAATATTAAAAGCAGTAAGGGAAAAAGGTCAAGTAACATATAAAGGCAGACCTATCAGAATCACACCAGAATTTTCGCCAGAAACTATGAAGGCCAGAAGATCCTGGACAGATGTCATACAGACCCTAAGAGAACACAAATGCCAGCCCAGGTTACTGTATCCTGCAAAACTCTCAATTAACATAGATGGAGAAACCAAGATATTCCATGACAAAACCAAATTTACACAATATCTTTCTACAAGTCCAGCACTACAAAGGATAATAAAGGGTAAAGCCCAACATAAGGAGGCAAGCTATACCCTAGAAGCAAGAAACTAATCATCTTGGCAACAAAACAAAGAGAATGAAAGCACACAAACATAACCTCACTTCCAAATATGAATATAACGGGAAGCAATAATCACTATTCCTTAATATCTCTCAATATCAATGGCCTCAACTCCCCAATAAAAAGACATAGATTAACAAACTGGATACGCAACGAGGACCCTGCATTCTGCTGCCTACAGGAAACACACCTCAGAGACAAAGACAGACATTACCTCAGAGTGAAAGGCTGGAAAACAATTTTCCAAGCAAATGGTCAGAAGAAGCAAGCTGGAGTAGCCATTCTAATATCAAATAAAATCAATTTTCAACTAAAAGTCATCAAAAAAGATAAGGAAGGACACTTCATATTCATCAAAGGAAAAATCCACCAAGATGAACTCTCAATCCTAAATATCTATGCCCCAAATAAAAGGGCACCTACATATGTAAAAGAAACCTTACTAAAGCTCAAAACACACATTGCACCTCACACAATAATAGTGGGAGATTTCAACACCCCACTCTCATCAATGGACAGATCATGGAAACAGAAATTAAACAGAGATGTAGACAGACTAAGAGAAGTCATGAGCCAAATGGACTTAACGGATATTTATAGAACATTCTATCCTAAAGCAAAAGGATATACCTTCTTCTCAGCTCCTCATGGTACTTTCTCCAAAATTGACCATATAATTGGTCAAAAAACGGGCCTCAACAGGTACAGAAAGATAGAAATAATCCCATGCGTGCTATCGGACCACCACGGCCTAAAACTGGTCTTCAATAACAATAAGGGAAGAATGCCCACATATACGTGGAAATTGAACAATGCTCTACTCAATGATAACCTGCTCAAGGAAGAAATAAAGAAAGAAATTAAAAACTTTTTAGAATTTAATGAAAATGAAGGTACAACATACCCAAACTTATGGGACACAATGAAAGCTGTGCTAAGAGGAAAACTCATAGCGCTGAGTGCCTGCAGAAAGAAACAGGAAAGAGCATATGTCAGCAGCTTGACAGCACACCTAAAAGCTCTAGAACAAAAAGAAGCAAATACACCCAGGAGGAGTAGAAGGCAAGAAATAATCAAAGTCAGAGCTGAAATCAACCAAGTAGAAACAAAAAGGACCATAGAAAGAATCAACAGAACCAAAAGTTGGTTCTTTGAGAAAATCAACAAGATAGATAAACCCTTAGCCAGACTAACGAGAGGACACAGAGAGTGCATCCAAATTAACAAAATCAGAAATGAAAAGGGAGACATAACTACAGATTCAGAGGAAATTCAAAAAATCATCAGATCTTACTATAAAAACCTATATTCAACAAAACTTGAAAATCTTCAGGAAATGGACAATTTCCTAGACAGATACCAGGTACCAAAGTTAAATCAGGAACAGATAAACCAGTTAAACAACCCCATAACTCCTAAGGAAATAGAAGCAGTCATTAAAGGTCTCCCAACCAAAAAGAGCCCAGGTCCAGACGGGTTTAGTGCAGAATTCTATCAAACCTTCATAGAAGACCTCATACCAATATTATCCAAACTATTCCACAAAATTGAAACAGATGGAGCACTACCGAATTCCTTCTATGAAGCCACAATTACTCTTATACCTAAACCACACAAAGACCCAACAAAGAAAGAGAACTTCAGACCAATTTCCCTTATGAATATCGACGCAAAAATACTCAATAAAATTCTGGCAAACCGAATTCAAGAGCACATCAAAACAATCATCCACCATGATCAAGTAGGCTTCATCCCAGGCATGCAGGGATGGTTTAATATAAGGAAAACCATCAACGTGATCCATCATATAAACAAACTGAAAGAACAGAACCACATGATCATTTCATTAGATGCTGAGAAAGCATTTGACAAAATTCAACACCCCTTCATGATAAAAGTCCTGGAAAGAATAGGAATTCAAGGCCCATACCTAAACATAGTAAAAGCCATATACAGCAAACCAGTTGCTAACATTAAACTAAATGGAGAGAAACTTGAAGCAATCCCACTAAAATCAGGGACTAGACAAGGCTGCCCACTCTCTCCCTACTTATTCAATATAGTTCTTGAAGTTCTAGCCAGAGCAATCAGACAACAAAAGGAGATCAAGGGGATACAGATCGGAAAAGAAGAAGTCAAAATATCACTATTTGCAGATGACATGATAGTATATTTAAGTGATCCCAAAAGTTCCACCAGAGAACTACTAAAGCTGATAAACAACTTCAGCAAAGTGGCTGGGTATAAAATTAACTCAAATAAATCAGTTGCCTTCCTCTATACAAAAGAGAAACAAGCCGAGAAAGAAATTAGGGAAACGACACCCTTCATAATAGACCCAAATAATATAAAGTACCTCGGTGTGACTTTAACCAAGCAAGTAAAAGATCTGTACAATAAGAACTTCAAGACACTGAGGAAAGAAATTGAAGAAGACCTCAGAAGATGGAAAGATCTCCCATGCTCATGGATTGGCAGGATTAATATAGTAAAAATGGCCATTTTACCAAAAGCAATCTACAGATTCAATGCAATCCCCATCAAAATACCAATCCAATTCTTCAAAGAGTTAGACAGAACAATTTGCAAATTCATCTGGAATAACAAAAAACCCAGGATAGCTAAAGCTATCCTCAACAATAAAAGGACTTCAGGGGGAATCACTATCCCTGAACTCAAGCAGTATTACAGAGCAATAGTGATAAAAACTGCATGGTATTGGTACAAAGACAGACAGATAGACCAATGGAATAGAATTGAAGACCCAGAAATGAACCCACACACCTATGGTCACTTGATTTTTGACAAAGGAGCCAAAACCATCCAATGGAAAAAAGATAGCATTTTCAGCAAATGGTGCTGGTTCAACTGGAGGGCAACATGTAGAAGAATGCAGATCGATCCATGCTTATCACCCTGTACAAAGCTTAAGTCCAAGTGGATCGAGGACCTCCACATCAAACCAGACACACTCAAACTAATAGAAGAAAAACTAGGGAAGCATCTGGAACACATGGGCACTGGAAAAAATTTCCTGAACAAAACACCAATGGCTTATGCTCTAAGATCAAGAATCGACAAATGGGATCTCATAAAACTGCAAAGCTTCTGTAAGGCAAAGGACACTGTGGTTAGGACAAAACGGCAACCAACAGATTGGGAAAAGATCTTTACCAATCCTATAACAGATAGAGGCCTTATATCCAAAATATACAAAGAACTCAAGAAGTTAGACCACAGGGAAACAAATAACCCTATTAAAAAATGGGGTTCAGAGCTGAACAAAGAATTCACAGCTGAGGAATGCCGAATGGCTGAGAAACACCTAAAGAAATGTTCAACATCTTTAGTCATAAGGGAAATGCAAATCAAAACAACCCTGAGATTTCACCTCACACCAGTGAGAATGGCTAAGATCAAAAACTCAGGTGACAGCAGATGCTGGCGAGGATGTGGAGAAAGAGGAACACTCCTCCATTGTTGGTGGGATTGCAGACTGGTAAAACCATTCTGGAAATCAGTCTGGAGGTTCCTCAGAAAATTGGACATTGAACTGCCTGAGGATCCAGCCATACCTCTCTTGGGCATATACCCAAAAGATGCCTCAACATATAAAAGAGACACGTGCTCCACTATGTTCATCGCAGCCTTATTTATAATAGCCAGAAACTGGAAAGAACCCAGATGCCCTTCAACAGAGGAATGGATACAGAAAATGTGGTACATCTACACAATGGAATATTACTCAGCTATCAAAAACAACGAGTTTATGAAATTCGTAGGCAAATGGTTGGAACTGGAAAATATCATCCTGAGTGAGCTAACCCACTCACAGAAAGACATACATGGTATGCACTCATTGATAAGTGGCTATTAGCCCAAATGCTTGAATTACCCTAGATCCCTAGAACAAACGAAACTCAAGACGGATGATCAAAATGTGAATGCTTCACTCCTTCTTTAAATGAGGAAAAAGAATTCCCTTGGCAGGGAAGGGAGAGGCAAAGATTAAAACAGAGACTGAAGGAACACCCATTCAGAGCCTGCCCCACAGGTGGCCCATACATATACAGCCACCCAATTAGACAAGATGGATGAAGCAAAGAAGTGCAGACCGACAGGAGCCGGATGTAGATCGCTCCTGAGAGACACAGCCAGAATACAGCAAATACAGAGGCGAATGCCAGCAGCAAACCACTGAACTGAGAATAGGTCCCCCGTTGAAGGAATCAGAGAAAGAACTGGAAGAGCTTGAAGGTGCTCGAGACCCCAAAAGTACAACAATGTCAAGCAACCAGAGCTTCCAGGGACTAAGCCACTACCTAAAGACTATACATGGACTGACCCTGGACTCTGTCCCCATAGGTAGCAATGAATATCCTAGTAAGAGCACCAGTGGAAGGGGAAGCCCTGGGTCCTGCTAAGACTGAACCCCCAGTGAACTAGACTATGCGGGGAGGGTGGCAATGGGGGGAGGTTTGGGAGGGGAACACCCACAAGGAAGGGGAGGGGGGAGGGTGATGTCTGTCCGGAAACCGGGAAAGGGAATAACACTTGAAATGTATATAAGAAATACTCAAGATAATAAAAAAAAAAAAAAAAAAAAAGAAAGGCACAGCTTGGCAGCAAGACCTCATCTCAACAGCACACAGCAAGCAGAAAGCAAGCAGAAAATGGAGCAAGGGCGTAACCCCTCAAAGTCAACCCAGGGATGGACTTCTTCCATCAAAACTAGACCTCCAAAAGGTTCCATAGCCCCTCCAAACAGCGCCAACAACCGGGGACCCAATGGCTCAAATACATGAGCCTATGGAGGACATTTCTCATTCAAACCAGATGACAAATCCCTTGAAGAACACTGGAAAGCACAAACAGGATCAAAGAAGATAAAGGTCAAAGCCTGGGAGCAGTGCAGTAGACCCTCGGGAAGACGACAGCTAACACAGCACTTCAGGAGAAAATCACAGGGGCGGGGGAATGTGGAGATCTGTGAAATCAGCCCTCAGAAGCCTGAGACATTGAGAAAGCTCTGAGTGGCTCAGAGGATGGTGTTCTAGAAGAGAGACTATCTACGAAGTGGTAAGCACAGGGAGAAGATGCCCCTGTGGGAACATTCAAGGATAAACTAACTGTGCGGAAAGATTTTTAAAGGAACATTAATGTGTCTCTCCTTGTCTCGTTGCTTCTCTCAAAGGCAATAACCAGAAAATAGGGCTCATTTAGAGAAAGACAAGAGCAGAGGCAGAGTCTTAACTGAAGATATCCTCAGCACTCTCTGTCTTTGCTTCAGCCGTGGTACAAGACTTGCAAAACCGGCTAATGTGTTTCAATAGCAACAAAAGATTTCTCGATGACCCAGAATTATTCAGAGCCTAGGGGCTTATAAGCAGTTCATAGTGTGAGAAGGGCTGGAAGAAGAATCCCAATCATCTTCTTCCTGGTGGTCAGTCAAGGTGAATGAATGACTATACTATAAAAGGATATAACAGAAACAGTATGAAGAAGAGGCAAGAGTCCTAAAGTGATAAAATTACAGTGCTGGCCATGAGTCCTTGGAGCGCCTTCAAAAGTCTAGCTTGAAGTATAACGTCATCATTCACTTGATGTAAATAAAGCATCTGTTCCTAAATGATATGTATTAAGTTTTATCTCTCTAATAATAGCAGTGAATTTTCCAACACATTCAAATAATTTGTTTTATCTCAGAACCTCCTAATTTCCCTCCCCTAATATTATATATTAATTAGCATTTATTTTCATCAGAGTGGGTCAAATAAAGAATCTTTGGGACAGAAAAGTAGACCAACTGGTTTTATACAAAAAAAGCCAAGATCCCAAGAGCATGCAAAATCAAGAAGCCTATCATCCTAGACAGAGTAAATAGCTAACAGTGAGAGAAGGCAGCTTGGAGAGACATTGGTAAAAGACACAAGGGCCCAGCCCTACCCTTGAGAATCTGCATCTCCTAAAGAGGGTACAAGGTTCAGAAATTGCACTGCAATTCAAGAAGGAATCGGTAAGAAATCAAGCCATGGTCATGTTGCATGAGGTAAACCAGACACTGTTGATGGAAGAATAGCTTCGTTAAAGAAGCAAACCAAAGCTGGGTGGTGGTGGTACACACGCCTTTTAATTCCAGCACTCAGGAGGCAGAGGCAGGTGGATCTCTAAATGCAAAGCCTGCCTGGTCTACAGAGTTCTAAGACAGCCAGAGCTACACAGAGGAACCCTGTCTCCAGAAAATAAAATCAAATGAAGAGTTTTCCTGCCAGATGTTTATCAGAGGCCAAGGCAAGGATCAGGTCATTGGTTCAAACAGGCAACTGTGTCCATTTTAGACCCAAGGTTGAAAGCTTAGGCACCAGGCCATTGACTTCCTTTTGGCTGTTATGGATTTGTAAGCTAACACTTCACAGAAGTCTTCAGCATGGAGGTTTGGAGGAGCCACAGGTCCTCATCGGATAGTCCTTTAGGTAACTGACTTCTAAAGATTGAGATCAGCTGCAGGTGAGAACTTGTACCTCTACACAGAAGGTCCTCAAAGCCTTTATCATTCCAGCATGAGGCAATGTCAGAGCCCAGCTCAAAATATACAGTGTTTATTAATGAGTTTTTCTGAATTATGGTCTCCTATTTTAGGATAATAACTTTGTTGTCCTTCACCATGTCTAGCAACACTATGTGTCACAGCTCACGGCCATCTTCTTCATTTGGAGCAGTGGCACAGTGACATGGATTGGATTGTGATGTCTACAAAAGACAAATCCTAAGGATCTGGCTGTATTCATTACTTGTTTCTTCTCATTGGTGTGATCGAATGTCTGGCAAAGGCAACTTAAGTGTTTATTCTGCCTCATAGTTTGAGGGTAGCATCCATCAGAGGTGGGGAGTTATGGCAGCAGGTCACCTTTGCATGTGTGGTCACAAAGCAGAAACACGTGAATCCTCAGCTTACTTTCTCCTTGCTTAGTCTCAGACCTTGGCCCATAGAGAGGTACCACCCACATCTAGTGTGGGCCTTCCCACTTCCATTAACCAATCTAGATGACCCTTCCTGGTAATGGCCAGAGGCTTGTTCCCATGGTGATTCTAAATCACGTGAAGTGAACAATCGAGGTTAACCGTCACAATGACCTCATTTGGAGAGAGTTTCTTTCCACCATTTCCTGTCTGTCAGCTTCTATACAAGATCATATTTAAAATAGCTCTACCATCTCCACTTATCAGAAAGAATTAGCAAGGCACAAATGAAAATAATGTATATAAAGCAGTAAGAACAATAGAGCATTCACTGAACCATGTAGATTCATATTTGTCTCACCTACTTCACTTTGTGTAGAGAAGTCGATTCACCTCAGTGACCAAGTTGCCTTCAAGCCACCTACTCTCTTTCGTTGTCCTCTGATCCTTTCTAGTGTGCATCCGAAATTACAGCCAACCAAAGAATGGTTATCTACGTTCTCCCTCTGTAACTGTGGAAATTGTAACAAAGAACGAGCATCAACTTCTCATAGAACTGCAAAACTAAGAAACTCTACGTTTGAACTGTAATGAAGCAAAGACACCAAAAATCCAAATAGTAAATCAAGGCATTGAAATGAATCGGGGAGCACGGATAATGTTTTTCTTCATACCTGGTCTTGATATTTCATCTACTCTGCATTGAAATAACAAAAAAGGAAAAATTAGCAAAAGGATGAATAAACAGATACGACGTTACTGGTATTTTCTTTCATAACGATTTTTAAAACATGAAATCATGAAACATAAATGTTGCTAATGGCACAATAAGATTTGTCCACTTGGAGAAAAATAAACAAAATATACTCAATTAAACAATCTTACAATTAAGATAGGAAAGTTCAGGGTGGAGAGCCCTTTTTTTTGAAAGCTCCAGGTTCATCTGAAAGCTTTGTCTAAACTTGATTATTTCAGAACAGCAGGAGCCGGGACTGTGGGAAAGACTTTCCACTATGTGGGCCTGTGCCATACTTTCTGTGTTTTAGACTGGTTAGTCTTCTCCAATTACAGCCTGGCTTGGGAGAAATGGGACTGCGTGGAGTGGCTGATGGCAGGAGCATTGCCCCCTGGCTGCCACCTCTCCTCAGGTTTCTAGAAAATTAGCCATTACCTTCTGTTACGTCAAAGGAGCCAGCCTTCTGAGGACAGTTTTAATGAGCTTACAACAAAAGTACTCAACATTTTCAGGCTCCATTAATATTTACAACAGCCAGGCCCCAAGAAGCAAGGGAGTATGAGGAGAAATAACCAAAAAGGAATAATAGCATGTGATGTGGAAAAAATAAGTACCGTTCCAAATATATGAAAGGAACTTGGTAGCATGGTATTTCAATGAATTCAGCAATCTCTTTTTAACCAGACAGGGAAAGATTTCATATTCTGTCAAAATGACAATGTCCAATCACTGCCTGTTTTCCACAGCTCCTTATACGTCTTTCCAAGAGTTGCTTTAGATTACTGTGTAGAATAGATGTAGATTTTTAATGTTGTGCCATGGCTGGCTCCTTGGCATTACGGAGATCGCCAATACCCCTTTTATTTTCTTCTCCTATGGATTTTTGTCATTTCTTACTTTTTTTTGTAATTCCCAAGCCACTAGGTCCTGATTTTCACTTCAAAGACTAAAAAATAACAGTGTGATTTGATTGTACATTTACTATTACTCTTTACCAAAATATATGGCTACAAAATATACTTACTTTTTTTTTTTTATTAACTTGAGTATTTCTTATATACATTTCAAGTGTTATTCCCTTTCCCGGTTTCCGGGCAAAATCCCCCTCCCCCCTCCCCTTCCTTATGGGTGTTCCCCTCCCAACCCTCCCCCCATTGCCGCCCTCCCCCCATAGTCTAGTTCACTGGGGGTTCAGTCTTAGCAGGACCCAGGGCTTCCCCTTCCACTGGTGCTCTTACTAGGATATTCATTGCTACCTATGGGGACAGAGTCCAGGGTCAGTCCATGTATAGTCTTTAGGTAGTGGCTTAGTCCCTGGAAGCTCTGGTTGCTTGACATTGTTGTACTTTTGGGGTCTCGAGCACCTTCAAGCTCTTCCAGTTCTTTCTCTGATTCCTTCAACGGGGGACCTATTCTCAGTTCAGTGGTTTGCTGCTGGCATTCGCCTCTGTATTTGCTGTATTCTGGCTGTGTCTCTCAGGAGCGATCTACATCCGGCTCCTGTCGGTCTGCACTTCTTTGCTTCATCCATCTTGTCCAATTGGGTGGCTGTATATGTATGGGCCACCTGTGGGGCAGGCTCTGAATGGGTGTTCCTTCAGTCTCTGTTTTAATCTTTGCCTCTCCCTTCCCAGCCAAGGGTATTCTTTTTCCTCATTTAAAGAAGGAGTGAAGCATTCACATTTTGATCATCCGTCTTGAGTTTCGTTTGTTCTAGGGATCTAGGGTAATTCAAGCATTTGGGCTAATAGCCACTTATCAATGAGTGCATACCATGTATGTCTTTCTGTGATTGGGTTAGCTCACTCAGGATGATATTTTCCAGTTCCAACCATTTGCCTACGAATTTCATAAACTCGTTGTTTTTGATAGCTGAGTAATATTCCATTGTGTAGATGTACCACATTTTCTGTATCCATTCCTCTGTTGAAGGGCATCTCGGTTCTTTCCATTTTCTGGCTATTATAAATAAGGCTGCGATGAACATAGTGGAGCACGTGTCTCTTTTATATGTTGAGGCATCTTTTGGGTATATGCCCAAGAGAGGTATAGCTGGATCCTCAGGCAGTTCAATGTCCAATTTTCTGAGGAACCTCCAGACTGATTTCCAGAATGGTTTTACCAGTCTGCAATCCCACCAACAATGGAGGAGTGTTCCTCTTTCTCCACATCCTCACCAGCATCTGCTGTCACCTGAGTTTTTGATCTTAGCCATTCTCACTGGTGTGAGGTGAAATCTCAGGGTTGTTTTGATTTGCATTTCCCTTATGACTAAAGATGTTGAACATTTCTTTAGGTGTTTCTCAGCCATTCGGCATTCCTCAGCTGTGAATTCTTTGTTTAGCTCTGAACCCCATTTTTTAATAGGGTTATTTGTTTCCCTGCGGTCTAACTTCTTGAGTTCTTTGTATATTTTGGATATAAGGCCTCTATCTGTTGTAGGATTGGTAAAGATCTTTTCCCAATCTGTTGGTTGCCGTTTTGTCCTAACCACCGTGTCCTTTGCCTTACAGAAGCTTTGCAGTTTTCTGAGATCCCATTTGTCGATTCTTGATCTTAGAGCATAAGCCATTGGTGTTTTGTTCAGGAAATTTTTTCCAGTGCCCATGTGTTCCAGATGCTTCCCTAGTTTTTCTTCTATTAGTTTGAGTGTGTCTGGTTTGATGTGGAGGTCCTTGATCCACTTGGACTTAAGCTTTGTACAGGGTGATAAGCATGAATCGATCTGCATTCTTCTACATGTTGCCCTCCAGTTGAACCAGCACCATTTGCTGAAAATGCTATCTTTTTTCCATTGGATGGTTTTGGCTCCTTTGTCAAAAATCAAGTGACCATAGGTGTGTGGGTTCATTTCTGGGTCTTCAATTCTATTCCATTGGTCTATCTGTCTGTCTCTGTACCAATACCATGCAGTTTTTATCACTATTGCTCTGTAATACTGCTTGAGTTCAGGGATAGTGATTCCCCCTGAAGTCCTTTTATTGTTGAGGATAGCTTTAGCTATCCTGGGTTTTTTGTTATTCCAGATGAATTTGCAAATTGTTCTGTCTAACTCTTTGAAGAATTGGATTGGTATTTTGATGGGGATTGCATTGAATCTGTAGATTGCTTTTGGTAAAATGGCCATTTTTACTATATTAATCCTGCCAATCCATGAGCATGGGAGATCTTTCCATCTTCTGAGGTCTTCTTCAATTTCTTTCCTCAGTGTCTTGAAGTTCTTATTGTACAGATCTTTTACTTGCTTGGTTAAAGTCACACCGAGGTACTTTATATTATTTGGGTCTATTATGAAGGGTGTCGTTTCCCTAATTTCTTTCTCGGCTTGTTTCTCTTTTGTATAGAGGAAGGCAACTGATTTATTTGAGTTAATTTTATACCCAGCCACTTTGCTGAAGTTGTTTATCAGCTTTAGTAGTTCTCTGGTGGAACTTTTGGGATCACTTAAATATACTATCATGTCATCTGCAAATAGTGATATTTTGACTTCTTCTTTTCCGATCTGTATCCCCTTGATCTCCTTTTGTTGTCTGATTGCTCTGGCTAGAACTTCAAGAACTATATTGAATAAGTAGGGAGAGAGTGGGCAGCCTTGTCTAGTCCCTGATTTTAGTGGGATTGCTTCAAGTTTCTCTCCATTTAGTTTAATGTTAGCAACTGGTTTGCTGTATATGGCTTTTACTATGTTTAGGTATGGGCCTTGAATTCCTATTCTTTCCAGGACTTTTATCATGAAGGGGTGTTGAATTTTGTCAAATGCTTTCTCAGCATCTAATGAAATGATCATGTGGTTTTGTTCTTTCAGTTTGTTTATATGATGGATCACGTTGATGGTTTTCCGTATATTAAACCATCCCTGCATGCCTGGGATGAAGCCTACTTGATCATGGTGGATGATTGTTTTGATGTGCTCTTGAATTCGGTTTGCCAGAATTTTATTGAGTATTTTTGCGTCGATATTCATAAGGGAAATTGGTCTGAAGTTCTCTTTCTTTGTTGGGTCTTTGTGTGGTTTAGGTATAAGAGTAATTGTGGCTTCGGTAGTGCTCCATCTGTTTCAATTTTGTGGAATAGTTTGGATAATATTGGTATGAGGTCTTCTATGAAGGTTTGATAGAATTCTGCACTAAACCCGTCTGGACCTGGGCTCTTTTTGGTTGGGAGACCTTTAATGACTGCTTCTATTTCCTTAGGAGTTATGGGGTTGTTTAACTGGTTTATCTGTTCCTGATTTAACTTCGATACCTGGTAACTGTCTAGGAAATTGTCCATTTCCTGAAGATTTTCAAATTTTGTTGAATATAGGTTTTTATAGTAAGATCTGATGCTTTTTTGAATTTCCTCTGAATCTGTAGTTATGTCTCCCTTTTCATTTCTAATTTTGTTAATTTGGACGCACTCTCTGTGTCCTCTCGTTAGTCTGGCTAAGGGTTTATCTATCTTGTTCATTTTCTCAAAGAACCAACTTTTGGTTCTGTTGATTCTTTCTATGGTCCTTTTTGTTTCTACTTGGTTGATTTCAGCTCTGAGTTTGATTATTTCCTGCCTTCTACTCCTCCTGGGTGTATTTGCTTCTTTTTGTTCTAGAGCTTTTAGGTGTGCTGTCAAGCTGCTGACATATGCTCTTTCCTGTTTCTTTCTGCAGGCACTCAGCGCTATGAGTTTTCCTCTTAGCACAGCTTTCATTGTGTCCCATAAGTTTGGGTATGTTGTATCTTCATTTTCATTAAATTCTAAAAAGCTTTTAATTTCTTTCTTTATTTCTTCCTTGACCAGGTTATCATTGAGTAGAGCATTGTTCAATTTCCACGTATATGTGGGCATTCTTCCCTTATTGTTATTGAAGACCAGTTTTAGGCCGTGGTGGTCCGATAGCACGCATGGGATTATCTCTATCTTTCTGTACCTGTTGAGGCCCGTTTTTTGACCAATTATATGGTCAATTTTGGAGAAAGTACCATGAGGAGCTGAGAAGAAGGTATATCCTTTTGCTTTAGGATAGAATGTTCTATAAATATCCGTTAAGTCCATTTGGCTCATGACTTCTCTTAGTCTGTCGACATCACTGTTTAATTTCTGTTTCCATGATCTGTCCATTGATGAGAGTGGGGTGTTGAAGTCTCCCACTATTATTGTGTGAGGTGCAATGTGTGTTTTGAGCTTTAGTAAGGTTTCTTTTACGTATGTAGGTGCCCTTGTATTTGGGGCATAGATATTTAGGATTGAGAGTTCATCTTCGTGGATTTTTCCTTTGATGAATATGAAGTGTCCTTCCATATCTTTTTTGATGACTTTTAGTTGGAAATTGATTTTATTTGATATTAGAATGGCTACTCCAGCTTGCTTCTTCTGACCATTTGCTTGGAAAGTTGTTTTCCAGCCTTTCACTCTGAGGTAGTGTCTGTCTTTGTCTCTGAGGTGTGTTTCCTGTAGGCAGCAGAATGCAGGGTCCTCGTTGCGTATACAGTTTGTTAATCTATGTCTTTTTATTGGGGAGTTGAGGCCATTGATATTGAGAGATATTAAGGAATAGTGATTATTGCTTCCCGTTATATTCATATTTGGATGTGAGGTTATGTTTGTGTGCTTTCATTCTCTTTGTTTTGTTGCCAAGATGATTAGTTTCTTGCTTCTTCTAGGGTATAGCTTGCCTCCTTATGTTGGGCTTTACCATTTATTATCCTTTGTAGTGCTGGATTTGTAGAAAGATATTGTGTAAATTTGGTTTTGTCATGGAATATCTTGGTTTCTCCATCAATGTTAATTGAGAGTTTTGTTGGATACAGTAACCTGGGCTGGCATTTGTGTTCTCTTAGGGTCTGTATGACATCAGCCCAGGATCTTCTGGCCTTCAAAGTTTCTGGCGAGAAGTCTGGTGTGATTCTGATAGGTCTGCCTTTATATGTTATTTGACCTTTTCCCCTTACTGCTTTTAATATTCTTTCTTTATTTTGTGTGTTTGGTGTTTTGACTATTATGTGACGGGAGGTGTTTCTTTTCTGGTCCAATCTATTTGGAGTTCTGTAGGCTTCTTGTATGTCTATGGGTATCTCTTTTTTTAGGTTAGGGAAGTTTTCTTCTATGATTTTGTTGAAGATATTTACTGGTCCTTTGAGCTGGGAGTCTTCACTCTCTTCTATACCTATTATCCTTAGGTTTGATCTTCTCATTGAGTCCTGGATTTCCTGTATGTTTTGGACCAGTAGCTTTTTCCGCTTTACATTATCTTTGACAGTTGAGTCAATGATTTCTATGGAATCTTCTGCTCCTGAGATTCTCTCTTCCATCTCTTGTATTCTGTTGGTGAAGCTTGTATCTACAGCTCCTTGTCTCTTCTTTTGGTTTTCTATATCCAGGGTTGTTTCCATGTGTTCTTTCTTGATTGCTTCTATTTCCATTTTTAATTCCTTCAACTGTTTGTTTGTGTTTTCCTGGAATTCTTTCAGGGATTTTTGTGTCTCCTCTCTATGGGTTTCTACTTGTTTATTTATGTTTTCCTGAATTCTTTCAGGGATTTTTGTGTCTCCTCTCTATGGGCTTCTACTTGTTTATTTATGATTTCCTGGAATTCTTTCAGGCATTTTTGCGATTCCTCTCTGTAGGCTTCTACTTGTTCTCTAAGGGAGTTCTTCACGTCTTTCTTGAAGTCCTCCAGCATCATGATCAAATATGATTTTGAAACTAGATCTTGCTTTTCTGGTGTGTTTGGATATTCCATGTTTGTTTGGGTGGGAGAATTGGGCTCCGATGATGCCATGTAGTCTTGGTTTCTGTTGCTTGGGTTCCTGCGCTTGCCTCTCGCCATCAGATTATCTCTAGTGTTACTTTGTTCTGCTATTTCTGACAGTGGCTAGACTGTCCTATAAGCCTGTGTGTCAGGAGTGCTGTAGACCTGTTTTCCTCTCTTTCAGTCAGTTATGGGGACAGAGTGTTCTGCTTTCTGGCGTGTAGTTTTTCCTCTCTACAGGTCTTCAGCTGTTCCTGTGGGCCTGTGTCTTGAGTTCACCAGGCAGCTTTCTTGCAGCAGAAAATTTGGTCTTACCTGTGGTCCCAAGGCTCAGGTTCGCTCATGGGGTGCTGCCCACGGGCTCTCTGCAGCGGCAGCAACCAGGAAGACCTGTGCCGCCCCTTCCGGGAACTTCAGTGCACCAGGGTTCCAGATGGTCTTTGGCTTTTTCCTCTGGCGTCCGAGATGTGTGTGCAGGGAGCAGTCACTTCTGGTTTCCCAGGCTTGTCTGCCTCTCTGAAGGTTTAGCTCTCCCTCCCACGGGATTTGGGTGCAGAGAACTGTTTATCTGGTCTGTTTCTTTCAGGTTCCGGCGGTGTCTCAGGCACAGGGGTCCTGCCGCTCCTGGGCCCTTCCCCACGGGAGCCCAGAGGCCTTATACAGTTTCCTCTTGGGCCAGGGATGTGGGCAGGGGTGAGCAGAGTTGGTGGTCTCTTCTGCTCTGCAGCCTCAGGAGTGCCCACCTGACCAGGCGGTTGGGTCTCTCTCTCACCGGGTCTGGGAGCAGAGAGCTGCTGCCTATACTTACTTTTTACAAAGTAACTCATTTATTCAACGTGTATTTATTAAGCATCATTATATAGCAAATGCTGGTCCAAGTTCTAAAGACTAACAATGAATAAAATCCCTCGGCCATGTGGAACGTAGATTTTAGTGGGGTAGGCTGTATACAAAGGCATATTTATTTCTAAAACTTAAAACAGATATGATGTGACAGTGGTCCGGAGAAGACGACACTTAAAGAAAGATCTGACTTAAGGGAAGTAAAAGCTACAGAGATACCAAGAAATTATCCTCTCGGGATGATGGGAAGGGAGGTAAGGAGGTAAGAGGTGAGGTCTTGACAGAAGAGCATGTGCTTGAGGCCCAGCAGGGAGTGTTTAGAAGGTGGTGGATCAGACAAAGGTGTTAGATGAATGCTAAGAGGAGACCAGAAACTAGAACCCAAGCGATGCCTTCTGAGTGAGATATGAAGAGACCATGCTTGCCCACAAAGGTAGGAAATGGCGTGTGTGGTATGACTTGCTCTCGCTTGCCCAGGAGTTGTATCTACTATGTTTAGGATGTTGCTGGTGGCAACTGAAGAGCAGCATCCTAAACAGTGTGACAGAAAATGTCATAGGCACAGGGGCGTGAACCAACTTTCATTAATTAAGGAAGAAGAGTCCATGGGGTTGGTGGTGGATTAGACAGGGGCTAGAAGAGGAGGCAAAGATGAGACTCAAGTAACTGGCTGAATGATGAACCATTCAGTTCGCTTTCCCACTCCACCTTTTCAGTCTGATTTGAGCAGTGAAAGAGTTAGTTCATCCAATAGCCTTGGACTTCATACAAAATATAAAATTTAGTCATAAAGAACTTCCTTCTAGATAAGCATGACAGCACACATGTATAAGCCTAGGACTTGGGAGGCAGAGAGAGAAGTATCAGCATTCAAGATCATCCTCAACTAAAATTGTGTTCAAGACCAGTCAAAGTTACATGAGACCCTGATTCAAAAGTGTGAGGAGGGGTATCAAAATTTGCCACTCTCATATCAATTTGCCACTCTCATATCAAAAGCTTCTTCTATGTACCAAGATTGCAACATTCTTCTTTATTACCATTCCAGAAATTCAATGATTATCATCGAGAAATGAATATGTGTCAGCTTGCCTTGTTGCTATGCTTTCTTTAAAATGGGAAACACACTTATGAGATTTGGCAGGCTGCTAATCACTAAGTACTCTTTCTTGGGAGTTGATTTTCTTTCTAACACCAACCTATAAATTGGGGATAGAAGGTGTGGTGACCTAATGCACTGGGTCCTAAGAAATATTTGGTAACAGATGGGACCTAAGTCAGACATAATTTGAGGTAGTGAAATGAAGCGTGATGCTTTGGAAAGCTAGAGAGCTACTGAGCTTCTGAAAGGATCATGGCAGCCTGTGGTGTGAGAAAACAGAGATGCCACCAAAATGCTCACCCATTCTATCAAAGGCATGTGCACTTCTGCTCCCAAGAACAGTAAAGAAAGGAAAATGCCTATAGCAGCAGCATTAGTGTAAGTTCATTTTGTTCCTCAAAGGTTTACTCAATATGAAAGCCTTTTGGATTTCTTTGCATTTTTATGCTGCATGAAACTGTGTAATAATTGGATATACTAGTCATCATGTGCTAAAAACTTAAGGAGATAAAAGAAAGATAACATCAGCTAAATCTAAGAGCCATTTGAAGGGTTGTATGGAAATTTAATACAGTAGAATCTTTCTAAAAAATATATAAATATATATACATATATATATGAAGGTGATATAAAGAATGAGGGAGATAAAGCCCCAACTGGACATCTTTCATCACCAAAGGAAGCCTCCTGTTCTAGGCATGGGTTACATCCAATTGAGTTGTTGGCCAGAGGACCCCATGAACACCCCCAGACAAGTCATGCTATTGCTTAGACTGTTGATTACTCTCCACAAACTGATGCTAAGGCCCTTTTGCTCAAGATAACACACATGTGAATAGCCTAGTAAGAGCACCAGTGGAAGGGGAAGCCCTTGGTCCTGCCAAGACTGAACCCCCAGTGAACGTCATTGTTGGGGGGAGGGCGGTAATGGGGGAAGGATGGTGAGGGGAACACCCATATAGAAGGGGAGGGGGAGGGGTTAGGGGGATGTTGGCCCGGAAACCGGGAAGGGGAATAACAATCGAAATGTAAATAAGAAATACTCAAGTTAATAAAGATAAAAAATAAAAAAAGATAACACACATGTAACTTCTTTGAGTGCAAAGAAGTTGAGCTGGTACCTTCCTAGAGCCTTCGCTCCTACAAACTAGTTCATAGTACTTGAAGGTACTCTGCGTGAGACCAGAGGAGAAATGCAAACACCAACTCAGTTACAACTCCTTCATTCCAGCCTGCAAGATAGGACTGTGTAATAAGGGCACAAAACCCGCTGGAGGAACTAACCAATATTGAGTTTAAGGCCAACTCCATGAGATGGAATCCATGCCCACACTGCTCAGGTGACCAAGAAGAGACTAGACAGGGACCCAAGGGAAAACCAAATACTACTGATTTCCCAAAGGAACATAGCAATAAAATGACTCCTATCTATATTCTGTTACACTCACAGACCAGTGTTTTGCTCGGCCATCCTAAGAGAAACTTCCCCCAGCTATAGACGGGAACAAAGGTAGAGTCCCCCAGCCAGACAACATGCAGAGAGCAAGAGACCTTGAACACCCAAATAGAATATCTCCATCAAATCCCTCCTCTCAGGTCTCAGGGGACTCAAAGGAAGGGAAGAATGAAAGAGAGTAAGACCCAGAGGGATGGAGGACACCAGGGAGACCTTCTACACACAACAAAACAGTGTATATGTGAACCCTCAGAGACTGGCAGCACACACAGGTCTACATGGGTCCGGGCCAGGTGGGGTTCCAGCACTGGGAGGGGAAGTAGATATAAGCCCCATCTATAATTCATAAGCTATCTCCAACCAAGAGCTGCTCACAAATAAAAATATAGTTTTCTCCAACAGAGTCTCACTGGGGATACAAACCATTCTTAAGAACAGGCCCCATCCCCAGCAGTAGATTGCCATAGCAAAATTATCTCAATAGCATCGTTGTGGGTTCTTTGCCTCTCTGTTTTTTTTTTTAAACCTTGCAGGTCCTTTGAGAATATATTATGGTTTCCAGTTTTGCATTTTTATGGAATTTCTGAGTTCGAGAGTGTATGTCTCTGCATATGTATGTGTTTCTTGTGCTTTTCCCCTGTGGCTCATTTGTTCTGTTTGTTTGTTTTGTCCTGTTCCAGTTTATTTAGTTTTGTTTTACCTTATTTCTATTATTTTTTTAAATATTTTATAGCTATTCGTGTTAACACAAAAACTGCCGCTCTCATCTTAAAGGGAATAAAAAGTGGTCTACAGCCATTTTGAGTAACCAGAGCCTGGGAGTTTAGGCTACCTGAAATTCCGTGTTCCAGCATGGAATCAACTTCATAAAGATTTACACTTTTGAAGAACAAAGAAAGTCATAAACCAAAGCCACTTAAAATACATTGGTGGATACACCAGAGAGGTCGCTACAGGAAGACAGAGGAAGCTTTTCTATAGGCTTAAGATGATATTTGATGGCATTCTTAGCTCATGGATTAGCAGACTCTGAGTCAACAGCTTCTATGGAGTTTATATCTATTATCACGTTATTAGTTCCCATTCAGAGCGGGACAAAGAATGGCTGTTTCGGAAGCTAAAACAACCTCAAGATAAGGTAATTAGCCTCTAAACAGAAAAAATTCTGATCTCTCCTTGGTACTGAAAACCCAGCCAGTCTCTGCAGATATGGATTCCCTCCAGGAGACTTTGTCCACAGCCAGACACACCTGCTTTTCAAGCATTTTATTCACACTGTGTGTGCACAGGTGCATGGAGAGGTCAAAGGCATCCGTTAAAGTTACAGGGAGTTATGAGCTGCCCGATGTGGGTGGTGGGAAGAGAACTCAGGTCCTCTGCAAGAACAATACATGTTCTCAGCCACTGAGCTAGCTTGCTAGCCTCTTATTTATTATAATTATTGTTACTATCATCATCATCATTATTATACATCTTTTTGTTTTCTTTTTTTAAAGATTTATTCATTTATTATGTATAAGTACACTGTAGCTGTCCTCAGACACACCAGAAGAGGGCATCAGATCTCCTTACAGATGGTTGCGAGCCACCATGTGGTTGCTGGGAATTTAACTCAGGACCTCTGGAAGAGCAGTCAGTGCTCTTAACCGCTGAGCCATCTCTCCAGCCCATCTTTTTGTTTTCTAATGATAAAGAGAAAGAGTGGTGTGAATTTGCATGGGAGGGGATGTGGGGAAGATCTGGGAGGTGTTCAGGAAGGGAAAGCTGCAATCAGAATATATTGCATGAAAAAAATCTAATTTTCAATAAGAGAAAAATATTAAAAATAAACAAAGAAAACGTAAGACTGTGGTGGTTAAATAGCTGATTGCCAATTTGATAGGATCTAGAATCGTCAATGAAATAAACCTGTGTACCTGTGAAGGGTTACCCAGATTAAGCTAGCCTCTGCTAACTGCTCACCCTAACCTTCCTAGCATCACCTAGGCAACAAGCTTCTTGCAGTTATCCATAAGGGATTCTCTAGATTAGGTTGCACACACACACATGCACATACACTATTAAGCTCTAGGAACCCTGGCTCTCTATGCCTTGTCTCTTCTGCCTCCAATCCCTAAGTAAAATAAGTAAATGTCATATCAGGGCATTGATCTATTGGGAATGTGACGTATTGGGAATATGGAGAGCTAGCAATGGGGCCCAATGAGAATAATTATTACATGTCAAGATGCTTTAAAAGTATTTCTGGGATTTATTGCCAATCTATTGAGAAGACAGAGCCTAATACATTCTTTTTGAGAAGGAACTGAATTAATAATCTGCATCCGATGAAGGCAAGTGATGGAAAGGAATGGGTGTGGCTTTCTAGGCAAGATGGCTTTGTGGCACCAACTCATCTTCTTCAATCGTTCACATAATGTTCTACTGATATAATTTCTACCTGAAAACCATTTTCCTCACCCCCAAATGTAGCCTCCCTGAGCTGCTATTTCAGGCAACACTGGCTTAAGCAGAAGCTTCCCATAATTTGAATAATACCCAAAATTATATCCTAATAACACATCTTTCATTTTCCAAAAATTTTGTTTTTCCATCTATTGTATCTTCAGAGTCTTCATTTAAAATATGACTAATTAGGCTCCTGTGAGAAACTTCCACTTCACCCATGATTTCATACTTTGAAGCCCTGACCAATACTTGCATATCTCAAGGTCTAATTAATGTATTGTCATTGCACCTTTGTAAATTCTCCATAAGGCTGACATTTCCCCCAAACAAGCAGCTATGAGCAAAATCAATTTTTCACTTTTCAACTATCTGTTCTTACTTCTTAGAAACAAAGAAGTAAACAAGTTGACCTTTCTGCTTTAAATAAATTATTTGTCCCGTGTAATATTTCTCTGATGCCAATTTCAACTTCTTCCAGCACTTGGCCCATTGTTTTCAAAATTCTAGTATAGAGAGCATGTGGACTATTTTAGGACAAAGCTAAAACCTACCCTACAACAACAATAAAAAATGACACCCAGCAGTTCCGGGGTTTGTCAAAATGACTGGCATTTTATGCTATGTGCTGTGCACTTCTTTTTTTCATTCATTTAACCTTAGCCTATGAAGCAGGAACTGATGTCAACATCTGCATTTAGAAGCTTAGGAGGCTTTTAAAGGAGGGAGGTCAAAGGTCTTTCTCCTACAGAACTAGAATTCAAGCCCCACCCCCACCCCCAGTGACCCAGATCTTTACTAGTCTCTTTACAGCAAGAATTTCTTGCCTTCCATATTCGTTTCAGTGTGGTTTGAACTGCTTTGCCTTGCTCCAAAATTCATAGTATAAATACCTAATCACAAATGTGGTTGTTCATATGGGTAGGGCATGATCTAATGAGATGAGTGTTCTCAAAAGTACAGAGTTCTGCATCCTTCCTCCCTATCACTTAAGGACACCCCCAGAAAGCACCCTTCTACAACGAGGAAATAGATGCCTCACCAGAAACCAACCCTAGAGGCATCATGATATTGGACGTGTGCCCCACATAATTATGAGAAAATGAATTTCTGGTACTTTAGCTGCCCACTCAGTGGGATTTTATTGCCGCACTGAGCTGAGTTGGTGAAGTAGCTTAAATAACACACAGTGCTTTCTCCCCTCCTATCCTGCAGATGTTCTTGGATGAGTCTCCCGCAGTTAACTGTGCCCCGACTACTAATGCAGTCGCTGCCTAAGATAAAGTTGACTATCATTAATTGCATATATGGCCTTTGTTCAGCCTCCTCCATTAATATTCACTGCTCTTACACTAATGTGATGTTCAGCGCTGTACTAATTACTTAGCACATATTACTACTATTAATCACGTCAGCTGTACAAGTAAAATTAAAATACTATCAAACACAGACTTCCTTCTCAGATATAGAACACAACTAAATATGTCGGCACGCTTGACAAGATGGTGTATTAGGGGGATTTAGCTCAGTAGTAGAGCGCTTACATAGGAAGCGCAGGGCCCTGGGTTCGGTCCCCAGCTCCGAAAAAAAGAACCAAAAAAAAAAAAAAAGATGGTGTATTAGTGTCCTTAATGCTTACTTAATTTTGAAATAAATTGGTCGTGACTCAGTGAGATGATATATGTTTGAAGACCTCTGTTCTCAAGAGTTCCAGTGATTCAGATGGCTTAACTTCCCTCCGATTGAAACCTGACTTCACAGAGCTCGTGTCTTTCTGCTTCCCAGTAGCATCTGAGATGCATGTCATTCTACAGACTTTGGTCTCCCTGTCTTGCCTTCTGTCAAGGTTTCCCTCTTTTCAGGGGATGGTGTAGTCTATGCAGCAAACACATGTTTTGGAGCCAGACGCCCATGCTGACAATTTTCCACCACGTAATGCAGAATGTGGATGTTGCTGGAGTTGCTTAAACAACTTCCACTGTGCCTCCATTTCTTCACTCCAATGATGCAGGAACATCTACTCGCTTATTCTGAGGAGTGAATGGGACTGAAAGCATTGAGCTAAGTATAGAACACTGTAAACTGGCCAGTCATGATAAGTAGGTACGAGTGGTTCTAACTTTCCGATGTTAAGATTTCTGACGTTCACATTTTAAAAGACCCCAGCCTGTTGTGATGTAAACATAGCAAATGAGAGCCTGTGGGAATTCAGCACTTGAATAGCCCCAAATGTAAAACAAATAGTGGGAAACAAGTGGGCTTTACTGTCTGTTCAAATAACGTCAGAAAATAAGCACCCTCCTCATACCTTACCTAAATATTAGCAGGACAGTACGAACCACTAGGGAATATGAATGGGGTGGGGGAGCAGGCTGAGGCCAAGTCCCATTTTAGGATACAATGAAGTGTTTTAGAATTTCCATAAAGCTAGATATGTCCAGTAGAAAATAAGTCAGGTAGTTCTAGTTAGAGGGAGGGACTTAGAATGTCAGGAAGATAGAGGAGGTGACTTAAATCCCAACCATGAATGCATAATAGGGAGCAAGAGGGTAGCAGTTAGTCAGATGGGAGAGAGCGTGTGGAGCCCGAACCTTGATACGTGCCAAGTAATGAGAGAAAAGACTACCTGGAGAATGAGAAGTTTCCAAGAAATGAAAGAGCTAGAAGATGAGAAAAACCAAAAGAAGCTGTGAGAATGGAGAAGGGACAGTCACCTGTGTCAAATGTCAAGAGCTCCACCAAGGGAACTGACAGAGCTTCTGAAACACTTTGCTATAAGAGGGTAGGTACAGGCTTGGACAGAAGTTTCAACAAAGTGCAGGAAAAAATGTCTCCCTTTGCGAGAGATATTTACTAGAAACTGTAATATCACACTATAAATCATAGTTCTGTAAGCGTTCCTCTTGAGTTCCTCAGTGTATGTGTCATCATCTAACACAGGAAATTTTCAGTGTGTGTACTGGCTGATCTTATGTCAGCTTGACACAGGCTAGCATCAGAAAGGAGGGAGCCTCAATTGAGAAAATGCATCCTTAAGATCCTAGCTGTTTTCTTAATTAGTTATTCATGGGAAGGGCCCAGCCCATCATGAATATCCCATCTCTCAGCTGGTGGTCCTGAGCTCTACAAGAAGGCAGGCTAAGCAAGCCAAGTGGCAGCCAGCCAGTAAGCAGCACACCCCTCCCGCTCTGTCCCTGCATCAGATCCTGCCTCTGGGATCCGACTACTTTTGATGATGAATTGTTATATGGAACTGGGAATAAAATAAAACATTTCCTCCCCAAATTGCCTTTGACCATGTATTTTATCACAGCAATAATATTCATAACTAGAACAGTGTATATCATTGTCTGTACAAATATAATAAGTAATCAGGAAAGTCTTGGTAATGGAAGAATTCTATTAGGAGTGTTTAGGAGTTGACAACTCTGAGATCCTGAGATCATCACCTGCCTACTACGAATAATGTAGCATCCTACAGTGGCTGGTTTTCTGTCAACTTGACACAAGAGTTATCACAGAGAAAGGGGCCTCCCTTGAGGAAACGTGTCCATGAGACCCAGCTGTAAGGCATTTTCTCAACTAGTGATCAAGGGGCAAGAGCCCAGCCCATTGTGGGTGGGACGATTCCTTAGCTGATGGTCTTGGGTTCTATAAGAGAGCAAGCTGAGCAAGCCAGGGGAAGTAAGCCAGTAAGTAACATCCCTCCCTGGCCTCTGCATCAACTCCTGCTTCCTGTCCTGTGTGAGTTCCAGTGCTGACTTCCTTTGGTGATGAACAGCAAAGTGGAAAGTGTAAGCTGAATGAACCCTTTCCTCCCCAGCTTGCTTCTTGGTCATGATGTTTTGTGCGGGAATAGAAACCCTGACTAAGACACATCCTTTGACTTCAGGACAGTTTCTTCGCTATGTCATGGTTAAAGAACAAGATTTAATGCTCTGGCTCCATTGGTCCTTAGACCATGAGCCCAGCAGGTGTCTACTGTGGTTCATACAACTCAACTTTGCCTGGTCCTTTAAGAGGGATAGAGTTGCTAGGATTTTGTTTGTGTTGTTGTTGTTGTTGTTGTTGTTCATTGCACTGACAAAATACCTGTAAAAACAACTTAATGAAAGGTTCTGACTCACAGTCTCAGAGGTGTCTGTCCATAGCCAATTGGCTCCATTGCTTCTGGCTGTGGTGGGCAGAACTTCACAGCAAGTGAACTTGTGAAGTAAAGCAGCTTACTTCACAGCACATGGGAGGCAGAGAAGAGAGCATCCCTGTGCCAGGAGCCTTCCCTCTTCCCTGATATCATCACAGTCAGCACAGGTCCTTCCCATTTCCTTAGTCCTCTATCAACCCAACTCAGGGAAGTCAGAGTAGGACACTGGAGGCAGGAGCTGAAGCAGAAGCCATGGAGCAATGCTCCTTACTAGCTTGCAGTTGACTTACTTGGCCCATTTCTTATAAAACCCAAGATTACATGGCCAGAGATGGCACTGATCCCCAATAAAATGTGCCTTCCCACATCAATCACCAATCAAGAAAATGGTCTCAAAACTTGCCAACAAGCCTATCAGATAGGGGCGTCTTCTCAGTTGAGGTTTTCTCATCCCAGATGATCCGGGTTCGTGTCAAGTGAACAACACTCCCCAAAATACTTCAGTGGAGTTCATTTTCGTGACCATAAAAAAACAAAAACAAATAAACAAGCAAACAAAAACTCTAGCTCTAGACAGAAAGAAGTTGTCAGTTCTGTAAGTACATCTCTCCTTACTGATTCCTGAGAATGGAGTCCTGGAGTTCTACATGGTATTGGCTTGTTAGATGCCAAAGAAGCACCCACATTTTCCACTAGAGGCTCCCTATGTTTAGAAGGCTGCATACAACACACACACACACACACACACACACACACACACACACACACACACACCTTCCCATCACGACAGACTTCACCTCAGGGAAAAAGGAGGATGGAAAAAGAAATTCCAAACTAATAGACCCAAGAAGCAATCCAGTGTGCCCATTTTAATATCAGACAAAAGAGACTTCAAACCAATACTAATCCAAAGACTGGACACACATCCCAAAAGAAAAATTCACCAAGAGGATATTGTAATTCTGAATATTTATACAGTAAACATAAGGGGCACCCAAGTTCATAAAAGAAGCACCACAGAGCTAAAATCACATATTGACTCTCACAAAGTGAAAGGGGGTCACTTCAATAAACTCTCACCAATAGTCAGAATATTTAGACAAAACTAAACAGAAAAATTCTGGAGCTAAACGATGTCATAAACAAATGGAACTAACTTTCCAGAACACTTCATCTAATGCAAAAGAATATACCTGGTTCTCAGCACCTCATAGAACTTTCACCAAAGTTAAGGATATACTTGGACACAAAGCAAGTCTCAACAGACCCTACATCTTATCCAACCAACATGGGTTACAGCTGGATAACAACAACAACAGAAAGAACAGAGCACTTACTAACTCATAGAAACTGAACGACCCACTGTTGAATGAAAACAAGACAAGGCAGAAATTAAAGACTTTCTAGAATTAAATACAAATGAAAACACAGTATATTTTGACTTCTTCTTTTCCAATCTGTATCTACTTGATTTCCTTTTGTTGTCTGATTGCTCTGGCGAGAACTTCAAGAACTATATTGAATAAGTAGGGAGAGAGTGGGCAGCCTTGTCTAGTCCCTGATTTTAGTGGGATTGCTTCAAGTTTCTCTCCATTTAGTTTAATGTTAGCAACTGGTTTGCTGTATATGGCTTTTACTATGTTTAGGTATGGGCCTTGAATTCCTATTCTTTCCAGGACTTTTATCATGAAGGGTGCTGAATTTTGTCAAATGCTTTCTCAGCATCTAATGAAATGATCATGTGGTTTTGTTCTTTCAGTTTGTTTATATAATGGATCACGTTGATGGTTTTCCGTATATTAAACCATCCCTGCATGCCTGGGATGAAGCCTACTTGATCATGGTGGATGATTGTTTTGATGTGCTCTTGGATTCGGTTTGCCAGAATTTTATTGAGTATTTTTGCGTCGATATTCATAAGGGAAATTGGTCTGAAGTTCTCTTTCTTTGTTGGGTCTTTGTGTGGTTTAGGTATAAGAGTAATTGTGGCTTCATAGAAGGAATTCAATAGTGCTCCATCTGTTTCAATTTTGTGGAATAGTTTGGATAGTATTGGTATGAGGTCTTCTATGAAGGTCTGATAGAATTCTGCACTAAACATGTCTGGACCTGGGCTCTTTTTGGTTGGGAGACCTTTAATGACTGCTTCTATTTCCTTAGGAGTTATGGGGTTGTTTAACTGGTTTATCTGTTCCTGATTTAACTTTGGTACCTGGTATCTGTCTAGGAAATTGTCCATTTCCTGCAGATTTTCAAGTTTTGTTGAATATAGGCTTTTGTAGTAAGATCTGATGATTTTTTGAATTTCCTCTGAATCTGTAGTTATGTCTCCCTTTTCATTTCTGATTTTGTTAATTTGGATGCACTCTCTGTGTCCTCTCGTTAGTCTGGCTAAGGGTTTATCTATCTTGTTGATTTTCTCAAAGAACCAACTTTTGGTTCTGTTGATTCTTTCTATGGTCCTTTTTGTTTCTACTTGGTTGATTTCAGCTCTGAGTTTGATTATTTCCTGCCTTCTACTCCTCCTGGGTGTATTTGCTTCTTTTTGTTCTAGAGCTTTTAGGTGTGCTGTCAAGCTGGTGACATATGCTCTCTTCTGTTTCTTTCTGCAGGCACTCAGAGCTATGAGTTTTGCTCTCAGCACAGCTTTCATTGTGTCCCATAAGGTTGGGTATGTTGTACCTTCATTTTCATTAAATTCTAAGAAGTCTTTAATTTCTTTCTTTATTTCTTCCTTGACCAGGTTATCGTTGAGTAGAGCATTGTTCAACTTCCATGTATATGTGGGCATTCTTCCTTTATTGTTATTGAAGACCAGCTTTAGGAATATACCCAAAAGATGCCCCAACATATAAAAAAGACACGTGCTCCACTGTGTTCATAGCAGCCTTATTTATAATAGCCAGAAGCTGGAAAGAACCCAGATGCCCTTCAACAGAGGAATGGATACAGAAAATGTGGTACATCTACACAATGGAATACTACTCAGCTATCAAAAACAATGACTTTATGAAATTCATAGGCAAATGGATGGAACTGGAAAATATCATCCTGAGTGAGGTAACCCAATCACAGAAAAACACACATGGTATGTATTCATTGATAGGTGGCTATTAGCCCAAATGCTTGAATTACCCTAGATGCACAGAACACATGAAAATCAAGAAGGATGACCAAAATGCGAATGCTTCACTCCTTCTTTAAAAGGGGAACAAGAATACCCTTGGCAGGGAATAGGGAGACAAAGATTAAAACAGAGGCAGAAGGTGCACCCATTCAGAGCCTGCCCCACATGTGGCCCATACATATACAGCCACCCAATTAGACAAGATGGATGAAGCAAAGAAGTGCAGGCCGATAGGAGCCGGATGTAGATCTCTCCTGAGATACAGAGCCAGAATACAGCAAATACACAGGCGAATGCCAGCAGCAAACCACTGAACTGAGAACAGGACCCCCGTTGAAGGAATCAGAGAAAGAACTGGAAGAGCTTGAAGGGGCTCAAGACCCCATATGTACAACAATGCCAAGCAACCAGAGCTTCCAGGTACTAAGCCACTACCCAAAGACTATACATGGACTGACCCTGGACTCTGACCTCATAGATAGCATTGAATATCCTAGTAAGATCACCAGTGGAAGGGGAAGCCCTGGGTCCTGCTAAGACTGAACCCCCAGTGAACATGATTGTTGGGGGGAGGGCGGCAATGGGGGGATGATGGGGAGGGGAACAACCATAAAGAAGGGGAGGGGAAGGGGCTAGGGGGATGTTGGCCTGGAAACCGGGAAAGGGAATAACATTCGAAATGTAAATAAGGAATACTCAAGTTAATTAAAAAAAAAGAAAAGAAAAAAAAAAAGAAAACACAGTATACCCAAACCTACAGACCACAATAAGGGCGCTTCTAAGAGGTTCGTTCATAGCGCTAAGTGCCTACCTAAAACACTGAAGGGATCTCATACTAGTAACTTAGGGCACATCTGGAATCAAGAAGAAAAGGAAGTCAATGGACTTGACTGAAATCAATGAAACAGAAACAAATAACCAAAACCACAGTGAAAAGGAGGGTTGGTTCTTTGAGAAAATGCATAAGATTGACAAACCATTACCCAAATTGAGAAATGGAGAGTGACTGTTCAAATTGGTAAAATTACACATGAAAATGAGGACATACCAACAGACACCAGGGAAATACATAAATCTGTATTCCACCTTATTGGAAAATGTAAAAAAAAAGGGGGGGAGGGGATTTCTTGATATATACCACCTATGAAAGTTAAATCAGTATCAGATAAGTAATTTAAACAGACCTATATCCCGTCATGAAATTGGAAGCGTAATTTAAAATCTACTAAATAAAAACAAACACTGTAAAGCCTGATGTGTTCAATGCAGAGTTCTACAAGATTTTCAAATAAGAATTAATGACAACACTCAAATTATTCCACAAAATAGAAACATAAAAAAATTACTCAGTTCTTTTTATGAAGCCACAACTACCCCGACACCTAAACCACATAAAGACTCAACAGAAAGAGAATTACAGACCAACCTTCCTTATGAAAACAGATGCCAAAATTCTCACAAACCAAATATAAGACCACATCGAAAAGACAATTTACCTTTTAATTGTTAACTCATTGATAAGCAAGTTACATTCTATAGAAACACCGAGGTTAGGTATAGAGTAAAGAATGAGGGAGGGCTGTCTGGGAAAGGGAAATAAAATCGCTATGGATACATGTGAGGGACTAGAATGGGAGAATCAAATGAGGAGGAGACGGGAAGAGGTGGATGAGGAAGCCAATACAGGAGTGAGTGGCTAAGACTAAGAGCCATTGGAGGGATCATATGGAAATCTAATCCAGCAAAAGCTTCACAGCTGAGGAATGCCAAATGGCTGAGAAACACCTAAAGAAATGTTCAACATCTTTAATCATAAGAGAAATGCAAATCAAAACAACCCTGAGATTTCACCTCACACCAGTGAGAATGGCTAAGATCAAAAACCCAGGTGACAGCAAATGCTGGCGAGGATGTGGAGAAAGAGGAACACTTCTCCATTGTTGGTGGGATTGCAGACTGGTACAACCATTCTGGAAATCAGTCTGGAGGTTCCTCAGAAAATTGGACATTGAACTACCTGAGGAGCCAGCTATACCTCTCTTGGGCATATACCCAAAAGATACCCCAACATATAAAAAAGACACATACTCCACTATGTTCATAGCAGCCTTATTTATAATAGCCAGAAGCTGGAAAGAACCCAGATGCCCTTCAACCGAGGAATGGATACAGAAAATGTGGTACATCTACACAATGGAATACTACTCAGCTATCAAAAACAATGCCTTTATGAAATTCATAGGCAAATGGATGGAACTGGAAAATATCATCCTGAGTGAGGTAACCCAATCACAGAAAAACACACATGGTATGCACTCATTGATAGGTGACTATTAGCCCAAATGCTTGAATTACCCTAGATGCCTAGAACAAATGAAACTCATGACGGATGATCAAAATGTGAATGCTTCACTCCTTCTTTAAAAGGGAAACAAGAATACCCTTGGCAGGGAAGAGAGAGGCAAAGATTAAAACAGACACAGAAGGAACACCCATTCAGAGCCTGCCCCACATGTGGCCCATGCATATACAGCCACCAAACTAGATAAGATGGATGAAGCAAAGAAGTGCAGACTGACAGGAACCGGATGTAGATCGCTCCTGAGAGACACAGCCAGAATACAGCAAATACATAGGCGAATACCAGCAGCAATCCACTGAACTGAGAACAGGACCCCCGTTGAAGGAATCAGAGAAAGGACTGGAAGAGCTTGAAGGGGCTCGAGACCCCATATAAACAACAATGCCAAGCAACCAGAGCTTCCAGGGACTAAGCCACTACCCAAAGACTATACAGGGACTGACCCTGGGCTCTGACCTCATAGGTAGCAATGAATATCCTAGTAAGAGCACCAGTGGAAGGGGAAGCCCTGGGTCCTGCTAAGACTGAACCCCCAGTGAACGTGATTGTTGGGGGGAGGGCAATAATGGAGGGAGGATGGGTTAGGGGGATGTTAGCCCAGAAACTGGGAAGGGGAATAACAATCTAAGTGTAAATAAGAAATACTCAAGTTAATAACGATAAAAAAAATACCCAATTTAATAAAGATGGAAAAAGTAATTAAACTTTGTAAAAATAAAACTATACTTTTAAATTATTAAAATATATATTTGAAATGTACTATTTTCCAGATACTTCAATATTTACCATAATTAAGGAGCCATGTGCTAGCAATTGTTTCATTATTTTTACTTGAGTTGTTGTACCTAGAAACATGGAAATTAATATTAAACATTCTGTAAAACAGGTATTAAAATATTTCCTCCAGAAAAAAAAAGTTTCTTAAATTATATATCAATGAAATCTAAATTGAATTACCAAGTAATAGAGCAGGGTAAGCACCAAGGAGACCTCTCTTGCCACCAAATGAGCCCTCCAGTGCTATCTAATTGAACTGTTGGCCAAAGAGGCCCTGTAGACACTCCCAAATGACACAAGCTATTGCCAAGTCTATTGGTTGCTCTCCCCAAACTGACAACAAAACCCTATTGCTGAAGACGCCACCAACACAACACGCTGAGCAAAAAGTCCAGCTGTGCCTACCAGAGCCTTCACTCCCACAGGCTAATGATGTTCATGGTACCAGACGACGCACTGCATGCTACCAAATGAGAAAAGTTACACCAGACAAACTACAACTCTTCTGACCTACAGTGGTGACCTACCTGCAAGATATGCAGGTGGGATAATGGCAATGACTTCTGGGAGTAACCAACCACTATCTGATTGGATCTAAGGCCAACTATATAGGTTACAACGTAGATTGACACTGCGTGAATGGCCAAGAGCCTGAGACTAGGTAGGCCATGGACTAGAAGAAAATCAGATGCTATCACTCTGCTATTATAGGAACAGAACAAAACTCGGATCAGTGTCCTGATCTGCCATCAGAGACATGGTCTTCTAAAGCAGGTAGAATCAAATTCTGGGAGGATTTTGGTTCGTAATGCTTTGTCTGGGACTTTTTTCTTAGTCTTACATGTCTTTTACTCAAATAGTATGTTTTCCAACTGTGTGCTTTTATTGAAATTCTGTGTGTGGGAATGTGTGTGCCTCTGCATCTATATGTGTTTCTTGTGATTTTTCTTAGATTTTTTTTTATTTGTTTTGTCCTATGCTGATTTGTTTGAATTTATTTTATCCTATTTCTTAGGTGCCTGTTAGATTTTTTTTTAAGGAGAGGGAGATCGAAAGGGGGTGGATTTGGGTAAATGAGAAAGCAGCACAGATCTGGGAGGAGTTTTGGAAAAGGAAAAAAGGATATTATATGAAAAAATCTATTTTCAATAAAAAAATTAAAGACTATAAGTCTTACCACTCATGCATGTATATATGTATGCATGCTTGTATGATACAGGTGTATAACAACGTACGTATGTCAATATAATGACGTAATTTTGAACCAAACTGTTAAATGCAAGAGAGAGTATTGAAATTGATTAGTATGTTTTAGCAGAACATTTTATTTAAATATAAAGGTCTTCAATGAATAGAAAACTGAAGACAGATGTTCTAAAATAAAATTCATAAACTGAATGTTTGTAATCCTAGGAAAACCCTCTAATTACCAAGGTCTGCTTGAAATAAACTACTTGAAAGCTTCAAATATGCAGGAATAAGTCCTTTTATGCTTAAAGTATTAAACCAGATTTCAATGATGTTTTCGTTTCTTTAATTTTGAAACAGGTTTTCCCTGTATTCCCCTGGCTGTCCTGGAACTAGATTGGTAGTCTAGGCTGGCCTCAAACTCAGAGATCTGCCTGCCTCTGCCTCCCAAGTGAGGGGATGAAAGGTATAGACCACCATGTCCAGCTAGATTTCAATAGTTTTTAAGGACTTCTTAGGGATGGTACATCGGATAGACTCTTTCCATTCTAATTCTTTAATCCCCAATCAAGAAGGGTCAGCAAAGCAGGGTTATACCTAAGGCATGATCATTGCCTGAGAAAATCGGTGGAGCATGCGCAAAGAGATGAAAGAGAAGCACTTAAGCTGTGGGTCTCAGAAACGCGACCCAAAATGCAATGTCTCACAAGGACATCTGCTGAGAGATTGTATCTTCTGTATATGACAGGAAAGCTACACTCGTGAAATCTTAACAATATAGGCACCTTAAAAAGACCTGAACAATGACAACACGGATTGCCATGCCAACGCGGACGCAGGTGAGTACCCCCACAAGCCTCTACCCTAGATGAAGAGCTAGGCAGTTAATGACGGCTGAGAAGGACAATCCATTCTTTACACTTGGATGAGACCCTTTTTTAGGTATCCAATCCCAAGTGGACACCCCTAAGAACATATACATACTAGCTACACTAAATGGATTTGTATACTTCTTTGTATGCATACATGTAACAATATAATTAGAAAATAAAATAATACTACCTCTACAGAATAATTAGTTAAATATCTAAAATCCCTATACTAAAATCTCAACACATATGCTTTACAGGAAAAAAAAACTCTTATTCTAGTATCTTTATAAACCTAGAAAATGAACTGGAAGAGACGGTTCATCAGTTTAGGGCACACACTGCTTAGATATTAGACTTGAGTTCAGTTCCTGGCAACTGCATCAGGTGTCTCACAACTGCCTGTAACTTCAGTTCCAGGGAATCCAAGGCCTCTGACCCCCACAGACACTACATTCATATGCACATGTACACACACACACACACACACACACACACACACACACACACACACACACCACATTTTTTAAAAGAAGCTGCAAATAAAATTTTCCTTGCATTTTTATAGATGAGATCCCAAAGCTTGTAGAAAATGATCTGACTTGGAAATAATAGCAATCA